>NW_026623943.1:159013-234030 GCF_030028575.1 Malurus melanocephalus
CCAAACCCAAGACTAAAAAAATCCCCAAATCAAAACTGTCCCTGAACTTGGGAAAAGGTTTAGCAACATAGCAAGAATATCAGAGAATTCTTATATTATCTCTGGTTCACATTTGGTAATGAGGTAATAAAATTTRTGTAGTCATTATGGGAATGTGTGCAAATGACAAGCATTTTAATTTCTGCATAAGCAATGCACATAAWTTTTTTCACAAATAGAGCTATAATTTATAATAACAATTAGAATACATTAAAGTTCTTTTKATTGTTTTTTCCTCATATTTTTTCATCTTAATTAATGTAATACAAAAGGAGATTTTAAGCTCTAGTTAATTTGTTTTTCCCAGACTAAGGCACTTGTGCAAGCTTCTTATTGCATAAAAATGTGAAGGGGAGATGAATTGACAAAGCAGTAATATTAATGCCCCCTTGAATATCCTATTAAACATTTTTAAATAGATGCTTAGATCTTCTAATTGCCAATATGAAACTGTCTGAAGATTTGATATTTTATATACAGAGCCTCTTAACAGCTTTCTTTTTTCAAACTTTGACCATGCTAAACACTTGATATCCCRGAGGAATTTGCATAAAAATGTCATAGTACTCTTCTGAAAAAGTGAATACAGTCCTTGTGAACAAATTCATGAAGGTGTCTTGATGTTTAGAAAAAAAAAAGATAAGATTTGGAAAACGTTTAGATGGATTAAAAACTTGTCTATCATTKAAGCTAAAAGAATGAAGAACAATAAACTCTTCAACTCATACTGAGTGTGCTTTTCTAGCTCGTATCATAGATATATTAAGTAGTAAATTAGTATTTCTGAATTTTGCTAAAAATGGCAAGTTATAATATATTCATATCCCCAGATATCCCAAAAGCCATTGTATGTTTACTTMCTCTGTTAAAATGCACAGCAGAAATGTATTCACACTCTTCTATTAAAATGTGAGAGCTGCTTCAAAATGGAAATGTCCGTGTTAGTTACATAAAGAAATGGATAATTTCATCTGGATCAGTTTTGTACGGCCAGAGATGTTTTAGAGCTCATTGTTGAAAAATAAATAGGATGCAAGAGAGGAAGTTGTCAAATTGAATTGTTTTTTATTTTCTTCCTTTTTTTTTTTTTTTTTTTTTTTTTTTTTTTTTTTTTTTCACATTTTATTTTTTTATTTTTTTTTTTACTTCTGGTAGAAGGATGATCAGTTTTGACCTGAAAATGACTATATTTTGAAAGCTTCCATTTGACACAGTGGAACTATCTTCCAGAGAATAGATTGTGTGTTGAGCCAGTCATTACCTGCAGGCATGCAGCAAATGTGGGAGTGYCATTGATCAATATATGGGTCAGCCAAGAATCTGCTGCTGAGTCTGCCTTCTGACCACATTGCATAGAGATGTGGTGGACAGAAATGGTGAGAAAATGTCAGATGACATAAAGAGGAACTTATGTGACATTAAAAAAAGAATTGAAAAAGCAGAGGAAACCCACTGAAATTGGGCTGTGYGCTTGATCTGATGCTCTGACCTTTGCAAAAAGAGGCTTTTTAACTATAGCTAGTAAAGTATAACTTCACAGTTTCCATCTCACATTAAAAGTTCCAGATATGGTGAAAGGAGAAAAGATCAGATATGCAGTGTGAATGATGCTGTATTTTGAGCTTGGTATTGCAATATAAAACAGCTTTTCTTTTCAATGGCACACTGTTGAGAAGTTGAAGATTTTAGAACTCGTTAGTGCCACGCAATAGAATTATTAAGATTTGTAGATTTTTGACAACAAATACAAAGTCTGKGTGGGGAAAAGTGTGAGTTTATCTAAGTGTTGAACTATAATAGTTTGAAAAGAAACATCAATATATACTTAATCCTCTTTTAGTTGGAAATTATTTTTCCAAGCACAGCAAAATAAAATCAGAGGTGTTTTTGATAATTTGTTTTAAATTTGCACATTTTATTTTCTTATTCTTCTTCTTTTCCAGTTCTCCAAAATATCCTTGTTATCTTAAATTTGTAGTTTTTAAAGTGATTAATGTGATGACTTAATAAAGAGTTTTATAAGATACTAATGTAAAAGTAAAATTAAAAATTATGTTTGGGTGGAGCATGATAAGAACTACATATTCCAGCCTAAAAGAAATTATTTTTAAGGTTTMTTTTATTGTATTTTACCTCTTATTTATCTAAAAGTGTGTCAGTCTGCAACGTAAAGATAATGACTTGTGAAATTACAGCATTAAGTGCAATATAAGTATTAATTAATGGTTCTTTTCCCTAGKATAAATTATTTTAGAGGAACTATATGCTATGAGAAGCCTGCCATGTGTTACTCAGATAACATTAATCCCAAAGTCACATTACAAATAAGCAACACAACGTTTGAAGGCTGTTAAGCCTTGTTTTGAGGATATATTTATGGCTTTATTCACACTTTACTAGGCAGTTATTACATTCTTTTCAGGGAAGTGAATGGCTGTGAGGTTTGTTCTGTGCCACTGAAGATAACACAAGTTTTATCACAAATTTCAATGAAAAAAAGAAAAGAAACCCAGAAAAAAAACCATCCACAGCCTGGTTGATATCCAAATTTTCCAAGTCTTCTCTTCTATTTCACACTGTACAGTCTCTCTTTTTATGCCTTTTATACAGTTGAATTAATAGTAGTTTAAAAAAAAAAAAAAACATATTTCAAATGCTGTAACTTTCAGGTCACTGAGGTGTTCAGYCAGGGAGACTAATCTTCTTTTCTTCACTTTTTCTGCAGAGTTATTTATATAGAGCTACAGTTATWTATAAAAACATCTTTCAATATTGTATGTTTTGTAAATACTGARTAAATAAGTTTGCATCTATTATCAATCTTTTTTTTTTATTCAGGCTGCCTGGAATTAAAAGAAGACACCATTGAAAACCTCCTAGCAGCTGCTTGCCTTCTCCAGCTCCCACAAGTAGTAGAGGTTTGCTGCCATTTTCTGATGAAGCTTTTGCACCCATCCAACTGTTTGGGAATACGAGCGTTTGCTGATGCACAAGGATGCACAGAGCTTATGAAGGTGGCTCACAACTACACCATGGTAAGGCAGTTTTGGAATGTCTAAATTATAATCTTGTGAATCCTGTATATCCTCAACAAGTAAAAATACCTTGTTCGTTTTTTGCTTGAAATGATTTTGTGCTATRTTCTGTATTTCTGTGGAACTGTATTTCATAAGTGGTCCTTTTGAGGCCACAGCAGTGGTGATTCCAATGAACTTCAGTGAAGTTATGAGAATTGGCCTTCTATGATGGRTGCATTGTCTGGTGGGTCTTAACTGTATATGATTTATTTGGATGCATGATCACCTACAGGTGATTATAGTAAGGTGCATGTAAATCATTATAATACTTTTTAATCACTTCCTTTTAATTTAGCTTTATGGAATCTTTGTGATGGTCATTGTACTGCATGGGAATACTATCAAGGGAAGATTTGTTGGGTTGTGGTGTTGGGTTTTTTTGTCAAGACTTATCCCTCCCTTTAGGCACCTGTGAAGTAGTTTAAGACAGGAATTTTTAGAAATAAGGAATGTTGTTATCTGGTAATATTTAATGTTTTTTCTTGTTACATCTGACAGAACAGGTATGGAATTATCATCAAAATTTAACCAGAATCAATGAACAGAAATAGGCTCCTTATTCAGAAATTAAGTCATATTGGCAGCCATTTGATTCTTCATAGTTTGACAAAATTAAAAACATCTGGTTCATTAAATTAAACTTACATAAAGAGAAGATTATATATAATGTATAAATTATGAGAAATAATGGTCCCTGTAGGTCTCTACTGAAAATATAACTGAAGTAACAGAGCATTTTTCAATGAATTGCATTCTCTTTTTCAGCATTTATTTCCTTATTTTATTTATTCTTTTATTTTACTAATAACAAATTGCAATTCACAGGTTTAACTGGGGTTTCTTACCACTATAGTTCAGACAGTGACACCTATTCCACACTTTTGGAGCCTAGTTCTGTGGTTTCTTATTCTTAAAGGTCCAAGYTAATCAGTTAAACCTTCTTCTGTCAGTGGAGAGAAATAAGCTGTCAGAGCAGCATTCATGTGGTCTTCATTCAAATGAAATTGCATTAGGAGTGAACAYATATTTTCTGAAAGAATCCAAACTTTTAATCAGTCTATTTCTTAGCTTTATATATTACTTTTATATTGCACATTGTGATATTTTCATAGGCATTGCTTTACTTCATTTAGATGTGATTCAGCTCACATCTATTTGACTTACCATTTTGTGTTAAAGGGTGTGGAAGACCAATTGTGAGTGGGAAGGAGCACCTTATTGCCTATCTTCAGTACAGCACTCTCAATAAAAAAGCATCTACATAAGAGAAAAGTGATTAGTTCTTCTACATGAATACATAACCAAGAAAAGCTTAGGCAGCTGAAGGAAGATACCTTRGGGAGTGTGAGGGAGGAATACCAGAGACCTGGGAAAGTGAAGAAAGGGGAGGAAAGTGATGAACACAGGCAAAGAGCAGATGCATAGTCTCTAATGTGACAGAAAGCATTATATTTTCCTTCAGACTCTAGGAAAGTAGTATGGACTGTGATTAGGATAAACATAAAGTAGGGCAAGAGGGAGTTTATGCAGAGGATTTGAGGGGAAGCTTTGGCTATAAAAATGATAGAAAAAATCACTGTTTCTTTTTGAAGAAGTTATCTTGTTTTCCAGAGAACAAGGCCTCTTCTTTAAAGCTTTTCAGGATGCTTTTTTAAGAGTTGCAAGTAATGTATCTCAAATTCTAGCTCTGTGAATCCTCTTCTGTGGTGTTATTGCAAAAGCAAGCTTGTTGTGAATAGGAAGTAATAGTACTCCCTTTAACCCTGGAATCTTCTGCTGTTGTTTGTGTGAGACTGAAAAATACTCATGCTGTGGTTCTACTCTGGTCTAGGAATGGGGAGAAAGAAAAACCTCTTCAATAATCTTGCAAAAATAGATTTATAGGCATATGTCTTATGTGATAGATTGTGTAATAATTTTGAGATATGACTCAAATCTCATCTTTGAATAATTCTGCTTCTTAGCTAATTACATAGTTGAAATTAAATATTCAYTGATATGTTTAAAAAAAGCAAGTAATAAAATAATAGCTCTCTGACTTTATAGTACCTGGCAGAGGTCRTACAGCTTTTCTTAGCCAATCTCTTTTAGGTAGAAAGTAATTCACAATTGTCTCCACAATAGCATATTAAGGAAAAATCAACACAATTTTATGAAACASTTTGCTTCATTGAACCTTCATAAATGCTTTAATCTTCATTTTTCAAATAAATCTCCTTGCCTAGTTTCCAACTTGATATAAGTTCCACATTACACTGTTGTTATATACATATATAACTCGCTTTTTACTTTCACATAACATGTTATAAGGGCAAGACATTTGAGCTCAGAAATTTATTTGTATTGAAGAAGAAAGAGCTCCTAAAGAGCAAACCAATTATTTTAAGAATCCTGTTGGCAGGACATACATCATTCCATAGATGTTTTCTGTCACATTGAATAACCTCTATTTCCCTAATCATAAAATCTGTGGAAGCGAAAAATACAAATTTTTATTTGCATAGTGGTCATAGGTATGTCCTATCTAATATAAATAAAATTCTTTCACTACGAAGTTATGTATATCCCTTTCCATGAGCAGAAGTGTAATATCCCTGGTATTTACTGGGATATTTAGTCTTCAGTGTCAAATATCAAATAATTATTTGAAATGTAAAATCTAAGTGAGGAAAAGCAAATGTGTGAATAGAAGAGGGGAGGAAGTGAGAAAATGAAGATAAGAAAAGCAGTGAAGGAAAATCAGATAACATTTGAAAAATTGTAGAAAATGCATTTGCCATATAGCAAATTAGGAGGTTGGTAGAAGAAAGAGGAAGGTAAATATCATAACAATTAAGTGAACCATGAGTGCTAGAGATTTCTATGTTTGCATTCCCTCTACTTTTTWGAAATGGAACTTGGATGGCATCATTTTAAATGAAAGCTTTGCAAGGAAGAAGTTAATAAGAGCAAAAATGTAAATTGTCATTGGTTTCTCTTTTAGGCACATCAGATTTAATGTAGTTTGTTTTATTTCTGAGATATGAAAATGCCCTGCCAATGTTTTATGGTGTGATTTTTATTTTTTTTAAATTATTTTTAATGAATCTGCTAATTTAAATGGCATCACAAATATCCACGTCTCTTGATTTAAGACTTCTGTACTTCTTAATTGCAATCTGGGTTGTTACTAACTTGTCAATTTCTGAAAGCTTTCAATCTGCAGAGCCATATGTCTGATAAGTTTAAATTCCTAATTTATTGCCAGAGTTAAGTTAGATGATAGTAGACTGTGTGTGATGTCTTTTCTAAAAAAAATAAAAGCAGCAAAGTGGAACATATCAATAAGCTAAAGGAAATTATTTCTTCTAGCAGGTATTTTTTGCTGACAATTCTTTATTCTTCTAGTTATAGGGGGCTTCATATGTAGGGATGCTAACCTCTAAAGTACACAATTTATCAGATTGTCATACTTGTCACAAATTAAAGTCAGACTGTATGGCCTTACCCATCTCTTTAGAAAACTGAATTAAGAGTAATTCGAAAATATGCTGGCCATCCAATTGTTGGGATGCAAYTATTTTTAGAGTATTTGATGTTTTAAAATATACTATGTTTTGTACCATTGTATGTTTATTGATGTAAGTTTGTAACAGACCATACTAGATTAATGGACTCTATGGCTAATGTATGATTAGCACTTCTCACAACAACTACTTGTTTGCGTTGGTAAATACTGGAAGATAAAAAGAAAGTCATATTTTTCCTTAAAAAAATAATTGCAGTTTGGTTTTAAAGCATGGGAAATTATTTTTTTAATGCTCATATTTGGTATGATTTCGAATACAAATGTAATTTGCCTTCTTTTCTYCCAGCAAAGACCTTCGTTCTGCTTTTGTTAGGATGTGTAGATAATGCTTAGAAATTGAGTGTGTTACCCTCCAAGATGCAGCACCAGTTGCTTCATCTCATTATCATGCCATTTGACTGAAACCTGATTGCTTTGAACAGAAAATAGGAATACCTCATAGATATAACTATTTAATCTGTCAGTGCTTCACCTTTCAGGAAGCTACACTTAAACCTCAGTGATCGTTTTGCATCTAGAAACTGCAGTTTCGAGTTGAAATGATAGAGCTTGTTCCATATTTTTATTTCCCCATATTTCAAAATGAATTGCTAAACATAAACTTGGCAAATCTTCAAATTGCTTTGATGCACTGAGCAGAAGAATGGCCATAAGTAAAAATTCCTTGACCAGAAGAACATAAATGAATAAAGTGATTGATGTGTCTGTAACCCAGTCATAATGTTAGCAATATAAAGGACCCTAACATATGCTGCAGTTSCAAGGCTGGGAGATGCAGAATTCTTGCTGATGGCTTTGAATGAAGTGGTAAGAGGTGTTTAGCTTCTCAGAGATGCAGTTCTGTGCTTTGCACTGCAAGGGTCATTAGTCCCACCACAACAAAACATTATTCAAACTTAATTGTGAGCACGTAAGTGATCTGTGACATGTACTGACTTGATATGGACTCTTTAATTTACTGGGAATTCTGATTGTACTGCAGATGGAGAAACCATTCCATTTAGTAGAAGTGTATACCTTATGCAAWTTTTTTATGATCTTTTATGGCGAAGAGCTTCAGTGATCATTTTATTAGTTATGCTTTTTATCTAGGTTACAAAATTTCATGGTTAAAACCTGTTGGGATTGAGTGGGGAAGGAGTGATATGTARAACCTTCCTTCCAGCTCCATTTACAACGGTTCACCCTGAAGCATATTGAAATATTGTAACATTACTCCATATTCAAATGAGGAAAAATATTATTGAGATATTGATAGGTGGTGATAAGTCATTAATGGGCTGTAGTTCATGTACATTCAGACATCAGGAGATTATTTCAGTGTTAACATAGCCTTAACTAAAGTCAGATCAAGTGAAGCAGAAAAACTCTCTAGTATTGTAATTTAACAGTTTTACAGTGTCATGGTAAGGAATAGTATTCCCCATTTTAGTGTTCCCACTAAATCACTCCAAACCATGCATTGCTCACTAACTCCCTCTTTTCCCTCCCCTCCTCCCCTGCAGTGGGACTGTAGAGGTGAATTGGAGGCACAAAAGGTAAAGATCATGGGTTGAGATCAGAACAATTTACTGGAAACAGCAGTGAGATAAGGAAACAAACAGTAACAGCAACAATTCTGCACAAATGACAAAGTATACAAAAGGARGCARATGATTCGTRTTCACCRTGGGGCAAACCCCTGACAATACCAGACCACTCCGTCTGTCACAATTCCTGACCCGAAAGGGAGTCCCTGGAAAATGATGTGACATGGTATGGAATAACATTCATGTCCCAGCTATCCTTCCTTCTGGCTACTGCAGGAATTCACTCTGTCCCAGCTGGAACCAGGACATTTGTCATATTCTGTTTAACATTTATATATCTACTGGGTCGTAAGTTGGCTTTTTACTATTTAATATAATTGACCACATGCTATTCAGTGGATGCTGATCAGATAACAGCTTTGTTAATTTCAAATTGTATTTTGTTTTTAGCACTTTGACCTCCTTATCAYCACGCTGGTGACATATGGATAGACAGTGGAAAGCTGATGGAAAGCTGACTGGACAGACAGGCCTGGAGAGTAATAAGTCCAGCCAGTGACCAGTAAATAGTGATGTTCCTCAGGGATTATTTTGGGGTCCAACACTGTCTAGCAACTTCATTAATTATTAGATGATAGGATGGAGTTCTCTCAGAAAGTTTGCAGATGTCATCAGAGTGGCAGGAAATGGTTAATATGTTTGAGGACAAGGCTGCTATTTAGAGGGCTTGCTGAAACAATGGGCTGAAAGCTCAGAGTCACAGAATCATTGAGATTGGAAATGATCTCCAAGATCAAGTCCCACCCTCAAATAAATACCATCATACCCACTAAACAATGCCACAAAGTGACACATCTGCTTGCTGTTTGAATACCTCCAAGAATAGTGCCTTCACCAGTTTATTGAGTAGCTTGTTCCAATGCTTAAACATTCTTCCAGAGAATAAATTTTTTTTCTGATATCCAGCCTGAACCTCCCTTGGTGCAACCTTTCACCAGGCTAAAATACCCCAGTAACCCCAGCCACCCCAACAGGAATTATGTTCCAGACCCTTCACTAGCTTTGTTGCCTTATGGCTACTCATCCCCAAGTCTGCAGTGTTGCATGGGGTTGTTGTGACCCAAGTGCACAACCTGGCCTTGTCAAACCTCAGTGGCCTTGGCCCATCGAGCCAGCCTGTCCAGATCTCTGCACAACTTTCATAYCCTGCAACAGATGACACTCGTGCCCAACACTTTCTTGCCCACAAAATTACTGAGGATGTGCTCAATTCCCTCATCCAGATCATCAATAAAGATGTTAAAAAGGCCTGGCTGCAAAAGTGAGAAAGGAGAAGCATCACCAAATTCAGCAAAGGGAAATGCAAAGTTCTGCAGTCTCGGGACATGTAACCCCATGCACTGGTACAGGCTGGGGAGCAGCTATTTAGGAAGCAGCTCAGCAGGACACCAAATTGAGCATAAATCAGGAATGTACCCTTTCTCCATGAAGACATCAACATCCTGGGGTGTATCGGTGAGAGTGAGAAAGTTGAAGAAGGTGATCCTTCCCTTTTTGGCACCCATGAGACCACATACAAAGTTTCGTGTCTTGTTTTGTATCCCTCAGTACAAGAGAGACATAGATATAATAGAGTTTATCCGGATGATTGGATGCTGGAACACACAGTGCAAGGGGGAGGTCTGAGGAAGCTGGGCCTGATGACCCTGGTGCACTGAGAGGGACCTTCCTGCTCTCTGCATTCTGCTCTCATCCTGAAGGGGGAACACAGACAAGAATCTGCCAGCTTGTTGTTGGGGGTGCGCATTGGCAGGCAACACTGATGCAAATTAGAGTAAAGAAAATCCCAATTGGATATTAAAATTACTTTTTAGAACAATGGGAGTAGTTAAATGCTAGGAAAGCAACAACCACTATAATATTTGGGATCTGTTCTTGGAGGTRTTCAGGATATGGCTGAAAATGTTGCTAAGTAACCTGACCTAGTTAAGACATGCACTGTGCAGGGACTGTGACTAGATGAGGTCACTTTGAACCAAAATTATTCTGTGAAGCTATTAAATGTATTTCCTATATGTTTTAAGTGGTTTCAGATACGAGCTGTGTATCCAGGGATGACATGAAGCAAAAATTCAGATTTTTTTTTTTTTAATCTTGCTTTTCAAGCAATGTGCAACAGATGGGTTTCCTGAAGCTAGCATTTAATTGAATTTTATTAGCAATAAGCTATTGGTAGCATGCTAACAACAGGTTAATAGTAACAGTGAAATTTTAAAACATTTTGTAATTTTCTGKTTTTTATGCCCAGAGTACTTGCTTGGAGTAAAAAGTTTAATTACATCTCTATTTAAAATGCTTCCTAGATCTACATAGAATGCTAATTTTAAAGAAAACAAATCCCTTGACTTGAGTAGTTAAATTCTGAGTTTKAAAGCTGTTATTTTGATACTCTAACTGCTTAGACTTTAGTTTTTTATAAGATACTTTCTCTCTCTAGCATCCCTTGGACTAGTAAAATTAAGTTGAAAATATTCCAAGGGAATAAGAATAATTGAAGGAAATTATATTGCCAGAAATACGGAAATTAAAACAAAAAAAACATTTCGGAACTTACTGTATTGATTATGCCTGACTGAGAAGTATATTTTTTTTGGTTTAGAATTTTCTCTATTTTGCCCTTTAAAGGTATACTAGTGATGCACAAAAGTGAACAATTGCAACAGTGAAAACACAAATGAGTCTCAAAATCCTTGCAACTTTCAAATGAGCCACAAAATTTGATCACTTATTTCTCTTGATAGGATGACTTTCTTAAAATATTTGAGTAGCTTTTTCTTTATTTAAACAATTATGGTTATTATTATGTCTCCTACTACAAATTTATTTTTTCTTTTTTTCTTTTTTTTTCTTTTCTTTTTTAAGAAGAAACTGTACTTTATAGATCACTTTTCACCCTTCCAGTATTTTTAAGACTCTTGTTTGAACGTAATAACCAGCACTTAGCACAGTGTGCTGCTTTCTTTTTAAGTTCTCCTTGGTACAACTGTGACATAGCACATTGCAGTACCACTCCATCAAGACACAGTTGGAGAAGAGGAAGGTAAGAGCATTTCAAGAACTAGCATATGGACAGCAAGATAATTAACAGAAAATAGAAAAGACAACTGCTGGTAGTAAAATGCTGTGAAATCTACAGGAAGGCAGTTAAGGAAATAGTCTATAGTGCATTAATCACAATTTGATGGCTTCTTAATCATCAGGAACTTCAATTAGTTTGCCTAGATGCTACATTAAAAAGGTTAGTATGGCAGAATGTTGTATTATTCCTAGAGAGGGCTGCTCTGGAAAGCGGCTCTCTCAGCTGAGCAATCATTTAACATTATACACATCTCAACAGTTTCTATAGCTTTAATTTGTTTTTCTATTTTATTCTAGTTCCAGAAAACGGAATATTCAGCAGATTTGCTAATATCCCATTGAACTAATACCTTCTATGCTTTAGACATATAATTGCATACCAAGTGTACTATGATATGTCTCTTCTTCTTCATATGGTGATTATCTGTGAGGTCAGCAGATCTACATGTCAATCTCTCAAGTGAAGTATACATCGATTCATAAATCCTGCTTCATCTCACTGAACTGTAGGCAGCAATAAATTACTGCTCTTAGAGGTAGCTCATGACAAGCAGTCTTAAACTTACAAGCATTGGTGAGTGCCTAAAATCAGCATGAATCTGTGTCAGTATTCAGAACTGCAAGCATCAAACTAAAAAAAAACACTCCAAAGACAGTCTTGAAGGATCTTCTTGGCATTCATGGAAAACAAAGAAGATGAGAAGAAACAAGATAGCTGAATTTTGTAGCTGTAAATTTAAACCTTTGACTCTGCATACCACTGTGAAATCAAATACCTGGCATTTTTGCATGTCTTTTTTTTTTTTTTTTTTTTTTTTTTTTTTTAGAATGTGTCCCAGTACTGGGGATAAGCATTCTTTTTGTTTTTTTTTGTTTTCATGGTAGTATTCAAGGATGGGTAAATACAAAGCCCCACAAGAGTACTTAGATAGTGTGTGTAGAAAATTAGTTGATGGCTAAATTGTTTGGAAATGCAATATGTATTGAAGTTCCAGCTCAGGGATACCAAGAAAGCATGACATAAGCTTTAAGTGCATTTTCTGTCTGCAATTCCCAACACTGTTACATTAAGAAGAGGTCCTTTAGGGTACAAAGAAGATTCACTAGTGCTTTCTGTGGGCCTCTCAGTTAGCAAAGAATATAGCCTGTTGGGAATATCTAGCTGGTGGGAGGTGAAAAAGAGCAAACATTGGGCAGGAGGATTGAACTGATATTAGTATAGACAATTCCAGTAGGAAAAGCAGAAGGAAAGATACAGGAATGAGAAATGATAGAAGAGAGAATCTCAGTCTTTGGACTATGSTTGAAGTAAACAGAAGAGTATATGACCAATAGAAGTCTTTCTCTGTAGRAACTCCATCACCAAGATTCTCGTTGCTCTGCTTTCTGAAATCATCAGTGGCCAATATTGTTAAAATGACTTGAAAATRTTCAGTCTGATCTTATCTGACAGTAATGTGTTCAGCAAAATGCAGGGCAGACATCTAATTTCTCTGTTGACTACGAAAGAATTTGCAGTCATACAAAAATAAAGACAATGAAATTGCAAGGAATGATGTTTTTTGATACTTCTAGTGCTGAGGTAAAAAAAACATAACACTTCAGAGTAGAGGTTAACCCTAGTCTTTCCTGAAGCAATATGAGAAACTGAGGCTTTACAGTGTTCTRTTACTGTACAGGAACCCTTCAATACAATAATGACAGATGTTAGAGAATCGTAATACAGAGATATTGAGAGAAAAACATCACCTGCAAGCATCTCTTCCTATCTGGAGCCAGGGGGACAAAAGAGCRTATATTCTCACACCATTGTATTACAAATAAAAAATCATTATTAATAGACAAGACTTTGGTCTTTCCATTTCAATGGCATGTTACTTCATCCTGAGACWTTTTATATGCTGGTTCATAAAATATTTAATTTTATTCACATTCAGAAAACTTCCTGTAGTATTGCAAACCTTCAGAAAGTTTTTTTTCTGTCATGGAAACATCACAACCTTGCCTTGATAAGGACTTGGGTGACTGGATATGAGCTGTAGCTGACAATACAATGCTAACAGAGACGGAGTGTGGTAAGCCTTGGCACAGGCTGTGGATCAGCAAGCAAGAGAGGAGCAAAACCTGAAGCTGCCAGAAAGTTACATCGTATCATCATGGACGGAGTTTATTTGTGGCCTGTGTGRCACTTCCTCAGTAACAGGGATTGGGACCGGAAGGGCAGGGAAAGGGCATATTGTTGTGCTGGCATCCTACACYGAGCTGCAGAAATTATTACATTTCCCCAGGCTCCGCTGTGCCAGCTCACATTTAGGGCCAGCTTCAGTGGCTGGAACTGTGTGTGGGTTGTGTGTGTGGGAGTGTGGAGTTTTTCCTGACACAGCTTACCCKCTGCTTTGGTTCAGTTATTAAATTGAACTTTGCAGCATGGCACTGTCTGGTGCTCTTTCTCCCTGCCCCCTCCTCCTTGACAACAATTCATCGTCGATTTTTTTCTTGGCATCAGGAAATAACAGATCATCTCGTGTTGACAAGAAAACATGCTTACTAGAAATACTTTTTTTTTTTTCTTCATGGAAACATATAATTTAAAAACTTACATTTTTGTAACTGATTTAGGCTTAAAGGTTTTGAAGACATTTTAATACATGATAGCTACAAGAGAAGACCATATACATATACATATGTATATTCAAACCATGCCCTTTTATCTAAAAATAATAAAAGTACAATTAAATCTTTATAGAAAAGCTCATCAACCACAATGGATCTGCTTTTTTCTCATAACTGGTTCTGAAAAAGAAACAACAAAACTATACAGCACCAATAAGATGTGATTTTTATATGATAAACATGTAAAATGCAGGGGGCTAGACCTGGAAATTCAGCTGTGTGTAATAGATTACATAATTTCATTTTTTGCCTCCACTATCTTTCACAATATTATCACTTTCTTTCACTTTTCCCTTGTCCTTCCTCCCTCTATTCGTTCTTCTCTCTCCCCCCATACTTCCACCTTTCCTATGCCACTTTCCTTTCCCTCCCTCTTTCTCTTACTGTTTTCCTCCTTTCATGCCCTACCTTCTTGCTGCTTCCTTTCCTTCCTTCTTTTGTTTCCTCCTTCCCTCCTCTTCAATTTCCACACTTTACTGTCTTTCCACACCTGATGAATTTTGCTTCTTGGTCACTAAGAGCAAACACACACCTTAATTGTAGTTTGTAGTGTTTCTCTGCTGCACAGAGAACATTAAAATTAGGCTGGATTAAAAAATTAAGCTGGAAAGGCAGTAAATATAGAGAAATACAAAATGATAACTGGAAATGAAAATGTATGTTAGCTTCACTGTTCAGGTATGCTGTTCATTCATAAGTCCATATATATTAAAAATACGTAATTATGTACATATATAATACATAAGCTGTATTGTATATAATTATAGTTGTCAGGTTCAATGTAATGTAATTATAATTRTAAAGACCTTGATGCTGTGTAAGCACWGCTCAGCAAYAGCAAAAACATCCCTGTGTTACCAATGTTGCTTTCAGCATAAATGCTAAAATAGTCCCATACAAACTACTATGAAGAAATAACTCTGTCCCTGCTAAAATCAGTRCAAACATTAAGTTTGTTAGTTTCTAAATGGAAATGAGAAACTGGTTGACCTCAGCACTTAAAACCCTCATAAAATTGTTTCTTGAATTTTCTGAAAATGTAACCAATGGAACATGGAATGAAAGCAGTAATTATTGTTGCAATTGTTGAAATTTTCTAGGGAATGGCAAACTTCTATCAGTTTATCATTCCCCTAGGCAGAGAAGACTTTTGTCAATTAACAGTTATAGCTGATCCTCACTCCCATGTCTAGAGAGTGTTTTTCTTCTTTCATGATCAGGCTTGCCTTATTACTTATGATCCCCTTTTATATGTGACCCCAGTTCTGTGACAGCCTAGCAGCAAAAAACAACTGTTCTGTAGAATAAGATGAATGACTCAAAAATTAAATAAAAGAAAAGAAGGAAGGAAAGAAGGGAAGAAGCTGAAGACCTCTTTGTCTGAGTGATTCCTTTCGGAATTGCATTTCCAAAAAAAAAAAAAAAAAAAAAAAAAAAAAAAAAAAAAAACCAAAAAAAAACAACCTGTCTGAAGATGACTGCTTTTGAATTACTTCAGAAATTAAAACACACTTCAAAAGAAGATGAATCAATTACTTCTTACAAGGAAATAGCCTTACTTGATTTTGAGATGATGATTGCATCTAGTACTTTAAAAAGTATTTAGAGTAGCAAAAAAATAATGTAATTTAAACAGACATAATTTCATTAGAGTCATTAAAGCTAGTGCTTGTTTATACCAGCTGGAAAACACATATACTTCTAGAATCACCCTATTAAGAATCTTTAAATTTTTTAAGGGTATTGCATATTCCTTCATGACTCTTATATTGTTCCTTTTCTTGCAACTCCTGGGATTACTTATTCAAAATGATAACATATTAACATTGTAGATGGTGTTAATCTGTTTAGACAGTATGTTTTACAGGGTTGAGCACATTGGTACAATCTGGGTGTCTTTCATAAGGGAAACATTGTTGAGAGCAAGATGTGTGGGTATTTCTGGGGGCTTTTCTGTGGAATGAAAAATTGGAAGATCTATCACTTAGCACTAAACTTACAGAGATATTCTGTACCACTGAAGTGCATAATAAAAGACTGACRGTTGACTCAAGGTTAAATGTAATTTGCTTCAATAATTACTCAAAAATACTAATTCCACTGAATATTACTATCAAGTAGCTGCATTTCATTCTCCCTTATGTCATTGGTTTGAAACACTGGAATTTTCAACTTTGATATGAATCAGTAGTTACTAAACTCTCAATTTCTTTTCATAGGCTTGACTGAAAATATTAATGCTCAACAGAAAGTGTAAGTTATGACAGTTGCATATTTAAATTCTTTGTTCTGAGAATTCATGTTTGTTGTCAATATTTCTATTTCATTCATAGAACTCCCCCTGGTGGATTATATAAAATATAAATACATACAAACTCTAAAGAATATGGCTCTAGAGGCTAATGTTATAACTTTCAGTACTAAGAATATTTCAGTTAGCATTTTATAAATACACATATTATTTATCTTGATAGTGGCTATATATTTTCCTTAACCTGATGGTAATTCTCASAGGCTCTCTCAGATTTTTTGCTTATCTTTAATGTGGGGGTAATCCTCTACCATGAAAAAGAGAGTTTAATAAAAAATCCAAACCCAAACAAAACCCAATTCTAATAAGTTGAACAATTTGAAGTCCATAAAGATAAAAGGATTGGCAGGGMATTCATGAGAAATACCAACCATGGAGAATTGCCTGGATTGGTTACTTAACATGAACGTTATATTTTAATGTGCCCACAAGTGAGTTAGTTACATATCCTAGAGAAAAATAGATGAAGAATGAAGGGTCTGAATTTGAAATGATACTGTAAGTAAGAAGGACCAGGAGAAGAATGTTAGAGAACAGGAAACTRTAATGGACAAGAAATGTCATAGTGATATGTTATTATTTATGTACTCAGYTTATGACAGAGCAGCTAACTGGAGAAGTTTTTATTGATGTGTGAAACTGGATTTCATACAGGTAGTAACAATTTGATTATTATGCATATCTTCCATGAATATGAGAACTCATTAACTACACATTAGGCTTATTCGTTAAAGAAAGAAAGTGAAAAGTAGTAGTGGGAAATGGAGTGGCAGGCAGGTAAATAAGAATTAGAGGTTCTGATAAATGGAATAAGGAGAAATATTAAAATACCAAAAGGGTCTGTTGAGGACCTGTAGAACTAGATTTGTAAATAGATGCTGTTGTCATTCAAGTAGTAAAAGTGAAAGATATTGAAAGGGGTTGCCATTATGCAACATTTGCAGGTGTAAAAAATGTTGTAAGTAAATACTGCTAATAGAAGTTGGGGCCGGTCATTTCTGGAGAGAGTAGTTGCCAGGTTTCTTTACCAAATAATTGCTAAGACAAAGCAAATTCTTTACCTCATGGTTTGAGAGCATCACTGAAGTACTGGTTTGTACATATAAAATTATTTCATGGGATGACTTTACATAAAAAGAAGATTAAACAAAGAATGGATAGCATTTAACAATCTTGATTACAAAATTAAAAAGTTATTATAATAAATTAGTCAATTTGACCAAATAGGTATTAAAACCCAAGATATTAGGGAGATTTAGTTCTTTAAAATCAAATGTATAAGATAAAATTAGGTATAAAACTACTCAGATTTTGTGGTCCAAGAAAGAGGGAAAATGCTTGCACAGAGGATTCTAACCAAATATTGCCTCAAACGCAAACCCACAAAAACAACTTGAAAATTATCTAAGAAAACAAAAGCAATGAAAAAGTCAGTGTAGAAAAAGTCAAAATCAGTGAATACCGACATACAAATTGCAAAGTGCAAAGTGCCAAGAGCAGATTTTAATTTCTTTGTTTTTAACAAATGCAAGGAAAAAAAATGGAAGATTTTAGTTGCTAAATCAAGAAAATAAGTGTTAATTACAGTGAGATGGTGAGGGTATCTACCAATAATTGTATAAAWGTCATGAAACTTAAGAGAAGCATGTATTTGCTTATAGTAATTGCRCTGATTTCAAACATGTACACTGGAGCAGGAAGTGCTGCAATGAAAAGTGAAGTTCTTGAAAGGAAATTTATCAAATTTAACAATTAAGATCGAGGAAAAACATGGAGTTCAAAATATCTGCTAGTGATACAAGTATATGTATGTGTCTGTGTAGATATGTAAATGTATATATATGTGCAAATATCATCTATATATATTTTGTGTGCTTGTGGAATAGAGGAAGACCTCTCTTCTGTGACAGTCTGGTGATGTAAAAAAAAAAAAAAAGAGCTGATCTCTGGATGCAGTAGTGGATTATGGAATATTTTGTATAATTCTCGTGTCACCATTTTTAAATAACACTTGACATTTGGAGGGTGTGAAAAAGGGAGACACACAGGATTATAGGACAAGAGAAAATGTCTTGCAATAAATATCTTAGAGTGCTCAGGCTGTTTCAGCTTATTAAAAATAAGAGAAGATGAGGTTCTTGATGACAGTGTATCTCCACAGGGAGAAACTACTGTGAACTAAAGAGCTCTTTAATCTAGTTGAGAAATCTTAGCAAGAGCCAATTCAGTTTAGATGGATTGGAAATAAAGTACTTTTCTATCAACAAGATTGCTTAAACTCTGGAATGAACTGGGATAACTGCAGGGAAGAGCATTGAATTCTCCATGTCTAGGTATTTTCATCTCAACATTGAATATGTTTGAATAAAATTGAGGCAAAGCAGAAATTATTCTTAGTCACAGAGTAATTGAACTATATACACAGAATATATTTGACATTAAAAAATATAATAATGACCTAATTAAACATCAATGTCATGCTAAACTGTTTTTTGTTTTTTTGTTTTCTTGTTAATGCTTGATATAGTCTCTTAAAAAGGGGCAACACAGGAGCAGACTTCCATTTTTTTAAATGAATACTGAAAACTGAAGGGGAATTTTGTGGACAAAGGCCAAGTTCTYGTTGACAGGGTGCTCAGCAGGGGGAACATTTTGAAGTTTAGAATGTCATTAGAGAAATTTTTCTAAACAAGGAATCCACAGTATCAGAGAAGATAGGAAATTCCTTAGCTCAGGAGGAAATTAAAACTTGGAGCCAATGGACTTCTTTTCATGGCATCACAGAATATTCTGAGTTGGAARGGAGCTSCAAGAGCCATCAAKTCCAACCTCCATCCCTGCACAGGGCCATTCASAAGAGTCACACCATGTGCYTGAAAGCATTGTCCAAATGCTTCAACTTGGCCAGGCTTGGTGCTGTGGCACTTCCCTGGGGAGCTGTTCCAATGCCCAGCCACYCTCTGGGTGAAGAACCTTTYCCTGATATYCAGSCTAAACCTCCCCTGACAYARCTTCAGTCCATTCCCTTGAGTCCTGTCATTGGTCACCACAGAGAAAAGRCTYTTTCAGGAGTCATAGAACATAGAATTTGTTGCAGCACAGGAATGTGTTGTAGTTCAGCCATCAGAGTATAATTCGTTGCAGTGTACTTACTAAGGGAAAGATGCAAGGAATGTACCTCGGTGCTCYTGTGATTCTGGACCCTCTCCTAATATCTAAGCATTCTTTTGAAACCWTCATTGACAAKTGTCATGAAAATATGGCATGCACAYGTAACTCATGTAGTCTTAAATAAACTTAAATAGACTAAATATCTTATTTAGTTTGAAGGATACTTTAATATATGGAGTAAAAAGCCTCTTCTGAGCAGAAGTATGTAAATTCACATAGAGATGCTAGCTATCCAGGGAATGAAGGATTGATTTATATAAAATGCCAGTATTTCTGATACTGAAGAAATTAGCTACTTAGATGTTACACATTAGAAACTATTCAAGTTTAAATTCAGTTGATTAGTAGTTTACATGAGATTCAGTTCTTTCTTATTGCTGCCATTATACTGCAGTGATGATAAAGAACAGTTTTCTTTTTTTTCGTTTAAGAAAGAGTCGCAAGATTTGTTTACAGCTAAAATGTTCTGTGGTGTATTTATAAAAGACAATGCTGCCAGGTGATTTGCTCTAAGAATGACAATGCCTGAAATTTTCTTTTGTTCTTTCGCACTTGGGAATTTTTCTTTCCACCTCAAAACACAGATACATGTAAAATTTGTACAATATACAGCATAATTTAAACAGAACTTCAATCCTTTTACAGAATTCAGATGGTAAATTTGGCTTATCACTAAACTAATAGCAACAATGACGATTCTTTTTTATGTTTTTCTTTTGTTAATGTCCTGATCATAGTGTATCTGGAGTTGAAAAGCACTGTAGAAAATGAGACAACATTAGACTGGTAAAATGTCCTGCTATTTCTAATACATTTATATAAATGACATGGCATTAAAAAATGCATTCAGCCCACATCTACTTTTCAGTTTTCCTTGCAAACATAATTGTCATTAATGAATAGCCTTATCCCAATAAAACAAACATTAGTTCATCCATGAAGTCATACTTACACCAGTGCATGCTTATTATTCACCTTTTAAAATTCAGAATATAAACAAAGAGCCAGAGTTTGCATGCTTGACTTGGTCATGTTAATGTTAGATGCCTGGTCTAAGCTTGATGTCCAGGCTTCTTTCGTAGGTGAAAAAATATCAGGTTCTCCAAAGGATATTTAAATGCCATTTCTCTTCAATCTCTGGTCAGCAGTAGCTACTCAGAGATTAAATATGAAACAATTCTTTTTCAGYTTTAGTAAATAAATTTGAATTTCCCACTCATTGATTCACATTTTTTACATTGCCCTATAATCTTCTCTTCAGGTGTCTGTATCATGGACCTTTTTTTCCAGGAAAACAGTCATCAAAAATAGTTTGGGTATTTTTAATAATGAATATAGAGAATTTTATACTAAAAAAAATTAAATATTGTAATACCTAATCAAAAATTCAGATGCCAGAATCAAGGCTCCATGTGCAGCTTTGCATGTCCACATTATGATGCAATCTTTAATTACAGAGTCATAATATTTTCCATGAAATCTCTACTCTTGCTTTTCAACAAGATAAAGACTAGTAATTTTGTGCAGCAAATGACTTGCATYGATAATACACAATTTGTAGCTATGTTGCGTTTATGAAAACTGAATATTGCCTTTATTTAGATAAATTACTTTTCAAATTTCATTTATTTCTGTGTAATATTAAATCATTTAGACTACACTTTTCACACAAAGTTCACTACAATAATATTTCTCACATAATGTGATTTTTTTTTATAATTGCTTTGCTTGAGAACTTGGGTAAAAATAATATGAAAAATTTGKAAGAGTCTTTATTTTGGAACATTTGATATGTTGGTAATTCTCTTAAGATCCCAAACCTTTCAAATAGGATTTTTGGGAAAGTGTTAGCCTCATTATCTCTTAAAATTCTCAGCATTTCTTGTTCTGATTTATACAAGGAGATAATCAAAATGCTTAATCCCCAAGAGAAAGTGTTCAGAAAAAAAAATTGGTGAAACACCCATACATTGATGGCTTGCACACTAGAAAAGTCAGTTRGGTAATTTATTAATTTTTATTCTAATGATTGCTGAGCTTGGAGTAAATTTTGCTTGAAGAAATGTGTTCTACAATAGGAATTAATCAGAATATTAAATAAGTTATTGTTAATAGGATATTGTCATTATCCATACAGAACACTTAATGTGATTGATCTTTTTAAGGTTTGAGAGTTTCATTTTTCTACATACTGGTAACATACAACCATAGCACCAGAGAATGAGCATTCATGTCAAGTGAAAATAAACTAGTTATCCAATTCCTTTAAGCACTTAGAAAATGCAATGTTCTGTAATTTATTTTGCATAATTTGAGCGTTTAGGCAAAATCTTCAGATTTCAAGGCACTTCGAGTATATTCAGAGTTTTGCTAGTTTTCTTCATCTGGCTTGGGTGCAGTCCTAGAATTTGTTAGATGTGGGTGGGAAAGCCCAATTCATATTGAGTCTATTCATTTCATCAATGGATACTGTAATGATTATATAAAAGGTGACTCTCAMATCCTCATTTATGGAGAAGAGTGAGCACTGCTTGCTCCTTTCAAAGAGCAATTCTCTTGCTCGTGGCTCGTTCAACTCCTTCCTCTCCATCAAGGATATGTGATCTGGTATCTCTAGCTGGATGTAGCCCTGTCAMTACACAAATGTTTGCATTTCACTGTTTAGATTACTTTGTACATGTAGAAATCCCAAGGTGTCAAAGACAGGCTCCTGAATTGTACCTCAGAGACCAGATACTTAAGAAGTTGTCAAAGTACTTAMATTTTTTTCAGTGGTTTCAGATTTCAGTGGAAAAGGTCATCCTTTCAAACAGAGACATTAAATTCTACTGGTGCATACAGTTCCACATAAACTAGGATAGTTGYTCCAATTTCATTAGCTGAGTAAGCAGTGATTTCTTATTTGCTATAGTGATTTAATATTTATTCAGCACATGTATTTGTTTTGTTAGGGAGCAGGTTGTAATTTCACTCATCTATTTCTTTCATGATAGGAAAATTCTTGTGGATTGATTTAAGAAAAGTGAGGTATAAACACAGTCATGTATAATACATTTTCTTCATTGATTAAACTTGGAACAAAAATATCCTTTTCACTTCCATTTAATTTCCATTATATATCCATTATATATCTTTATGCAACATRCTCTTGTTAATAAGAAGCAAAGAAATGTAAAATAATTGCACATTTTTCAGATGATTTTATTCTAGGCATTGGCTAACATTTGTATTTATTTAGCATATATCTTCTTTTTGGGGCATGACAAATGTTGTATGCTTTTTAATTATGCAAATTTTATCTGACAGATTTCTAGCCTGCTGAGATCAGAGGTGCCTGGGTTGGGAAAGCTTTAAGAAGGAGACGGGTTTATTTAGCTACTGAATGCAAGAGATGAAACACTATTCACTAGTTCATGATAATATAGATTTAATAGATAAATGTAAACAATAACTGATTTCCTATAGTTTCACAATTTTCTTACTTATATTTTAGATTTCTAGATGGTGCTGTTTCAATGTGATGGCATTAYCAAAAAATTTTACTTTTACTTTGCCGCATGTTTATTTAATTCTCATTTCTGAATTGGCATCAAATGAAATTTTAATTTAATCAAATTTATGGACGATTGTGTGAAAGATTAAGAGTGGTAATTTTTAAGTAAAGGAATATTGTTCAATTTTTTTTTTAATTCAATTAGTTATTTATGTTATGCAAAGAATCTGCAGTCTTGGAGCAGAGCTTAAACTTTTGTGTCCACTGGAATATTTTACCATCATTATTATATTTATCATATCATCATTAAAGTCAATAATGAAAAAGGACTCTAAGTTCTACCACCTTATGCTGTGAYTATATCTTAAATTATTAATTATCAAAAGTACTCTGGGAGGTCACAAAATTTGTTTTTATTTATGTTTTTACTTCAGTTCAGTAATTAGTTAATTAAGCTTATGTATTTTTGATGAATTAATCATGAAAATGTGTATCAAACTCAACTCATCTTTCTGAACCTTCTCTCATCAACACATTTCCATCAATGTCTGTTATGTTTTATTTTTTTATATCTGCTAGAATTTTATAGTCTTCCCTGTTGGCAATTATTTGCCTAAACAAGACTACTCAAGAACTTAATATGATGTGATTTATAAAATAGAACCTATGGAAAAGATATGATATTAAAAAGCAAAACATTTTTCACCCATTTCAAATATATTAATTTGAGGACTTGTTAATTCTGACTTTTTTTAAACTTCTTGTTATATAAATTGATCTCTCTAAACACAGGCAGACTGTACCTTTTGGCATAAAAACTGCTGTTCTTATGTATTGATGATTAATAAAATTGCAGAGAATCCTTTCCATTTATGAAACTAAGGTACATCTGGGCCTTTTATGTATCAGTTCCTATTGTAATTAAGGACTTGAATTGTGATTTCTGTTTATGCTAGTTAATATTAGGGAAAAAAAGAAAGGAAATTATACCAATTGGCAAAATATGTTTGTTTAAATCTCCAGTTTCACAAAACCAGAATTTGCCAGTAGCACTGATGGTTCAGTATAGCCTAGTGCAAAATCATAAATAGGTCTAGACCTGTGAGGTTTTTTTTATTGTTGTAAGAGCAATGTTCTGGAATTAACAGCAATATAATTTTTTCAGAAGGTGAAGTGCTGTGCACTGCTAATATTAACTAAAGAAACATCTGTTCCTTCAAGCCCTTTAAGCAGAGTTATATCCAGCCAGTGTAGCTGCTGCTTGCAGTAGGGTTAAACAAAGTACAGTAAAGCCTTATGACGCTGCYATCACAGGCAGGCAGGTAAGGAAATTGCTTTTCCTCAAAATACAAAGGTTAATGAGAATTAATAGTTTCACTTGTGTTTCATTAAAGACTTTCCTAAAGGTAGGTTAGTCTAATTCCCTTCTTCTGTATCCTACATTGAAYTAGGTTTTTAAGACTTTTAGTTAAAAGTTCAAAATTGTTGCTTAGAGAGTTACATCCTTTTCATTTTCTTAAACTTTCAATGTGTTTCAGGAAGGTGCTGATACTTCATCTCCCCATATATTTAATCTGTACAGAATTATATAGATATCTTAGTCAGCATGCAGTAATACCATAGTTTGCTATGAATAAATTCAAGYTGAGTCAAAACTGTTTTAGTATATCTCAGATGGTTTATGTTGTTTATTGTTAGCTTTGCTGTTGTTTGCAGGGGTGGGGAAGTTGTTCTTTTTTTGCTTTCATCYAGGGTGCTTTGTGTTTTCTGGAATGCTTCTTGAGGTTAATCARTGTTCCTGCCTTACACGTTGGTAAAGCATACCAGAATATTTTGGGTTTATCTCGGTCTAATCGTACGTTAACTATTTTTCTCTAAGATTTGATTTCATGAAAGGTTTTATATAGGTCTTGAAATTGCCAAATGGAGAGCAGCAGACAGTCTACAGACGATCTGAATGACAGGCAGCTAAAGTCAACATAATCAGTTTTTAACATGTGGGCTCTTTTAATAGTGAAATTATTCAAATATTTTCTTCTGATGAAGGTTTGTGC
The DNA here is from genome assembly GCF_030028575.1 of Malurus melanocephalus. Taxonomy (NCBI): domain Eukaryota; kingdom Metazoa; phylum Chordata; class Aves; order Passeriformes; family Maluridae; genus Malurus; species Malurus melanocephalus. Next base: position 184,067 of record NW_026623943.1, read on the forward strand.
TGTACCTATATAAAGACCAACCATATACTCAGTTGCATTATCCAGGGGACTGAGAGAAATTATTACTCCAGTCTACCCAGAGRTCTCATGATCCTTAACTGGAATGCRTTTTCCAGCTGGTGGCATTTCAATTGATGCGCAAATTGAATCAGCTATGAAGATGAAACAGGAAGCACATAATATATGAAGAGAACCTGAGGGAKCATTCATGAAGAAAAGAAATCAGAGAGAGGTGGTATTTTCAGCTACCTATCAGGGGATGTAGAAGAGATAAAATCGTTCTTTTCTTGAAGGTGCACAATGAGAGAACATTGGGCATCAGTCCCAAGTTGCAGTTTCCAAGTGAAAAAACATGTCTTCACAGTGAGGGTAGTACTCATTGTAGCAGTTTGCTCTGGGAGGCTGTGGAATCTCTGTACTTGGAAATATTCCAAGCCAGACTCAACAAGGCTGTGAACATCCTGTTTCCTAAGTCAGCCTGATGCAGTTAAGTCTAAATTTCCTACATTCCATTGCTGTGCAATCAAGGGAAAATGTAATATGCACATAACACTCAGGTGTAATTCTTTGTGGCATTTTGTGATTTTCAATTTTCAGTAGAAATTTCATGAGATTGGAGCTATGATTCAGTTCAGGTTCAAAAGCCTGTCATGGAATGTCTTCAGTGTGGGTATATAAGTGTATGTTTCTACATGTTCATGCACATATGCACATGCATTCATGAATGTATTTGTATATTTGTGGCATTACTGACCAAGTTCCAATTATGGAAAACACCRTTTAATTGGTAATACCCATAATTTTGGATTTGCTGCTTTTGTAATTGAAGTTAATTAAAAAGAAATGTGGTAATTCTTGTAAATTATTATTTAAATGTGGTAATTCTTATAAATTATTACTGAATAGTAGCCTCTAGACAGGTGACTTTATAAATTAARCACATTCTGCAGATGAATTTGTGGTCAGAGAAATAAAAACTGTATCTATGGTTCAAAAAGCCAAAACTATCAGCCTAGGAGTGTAACTGCAAATTCTGTTGCATTCTGTAATGGGCTGACTGTGGAATTAATAATTAGTGTTTCACACAGAAATTATGCTACATATTTAGAAAATAACAASTTGTACATGCAATCTCTTCACATAAGGGAGAACTGTCAAAACTGTGGAAATCRCTAGCTTTTATGAAACATCTCCTTCTACTTGGAATTGGATGCCTGACAAGATTGTATCCAAACCCRATCAATTTTCTATCAGTCTTCTGCTTTTCATAAGACTGAACATGCTGATAGTTTCGATTCTGAAGACATGAACCATGCACTGACACACAGAGSAAGAATTAAAAGTATTGTTAAACTCTGCTACTCTTCTGAGGATCAGTATTTTAGAGACATGCAAACTTTTTCTTTAAACAGTTTAATTCAGCTGTAAAATCTGTACAGAGTTCATTCTGATGGTTGAAACAGATTTGCACAGATTTAGACAAAATCTGAGAGTTGTGACATTCCTAGGGGAGTAAATAAACTTTATGTTAACTAGGATTTGATAATAGTTTTAAAAAGTTCTTGTTGTAAGGATTTATTCAGAAGTACACCTGGTAGTTTTCCTATTTACAGTGAGTCTTAGAAATGTATTGSTATGGCTTCCTCATGAAAGTTGTTATCACAATGTGCACCTACAGAAAGGATTTTGCAATCCTGTTTTTAAACACTTGTGTTTTTCTCATTAAAAATTTTACAGGTATCAGCATAGATTAATGGATTCTGTAGAATAAATTCCTGAATTAAAATCCACTCTTTCTTTTTTTAAAACATTTTGGTAGCTGCATTGCATTGAATAACRTATGTTATAAACATATGTTCTTAACAACCTTAACATTCTTAAACTGCTTTATGCATGAAGACTTGCTGAGGTGTATTGCAACTGACTTATTTATCATACACTTGGTAAAACTTCTTCCTTTTAAGAAGTGATATACAGAATATATTTTGGAAATGCATTACATAATTCGGTACCTCATATTAAAGATTTACCTGCTGGAGAAAGTATATATATATATATATATGTGAAAATACAGATAGTTTGATTATTTTTAATTCAAAATATCATTGTACAATGAAGTAGAAGTGCAGAATATCTACTGCTGTCTGGTTTTGTATTTAATTAAAATTGAGAAGAGACTAAAGCTTCCAGAGTTTATCAACACTTCCAAGTTTTCAGTAAAATTCAGTGTTAGCCAAAAATTTTCTTATTTTACATAAGGTTGTAGTTGCTGAAATGTGGTACTGTATTTACAGTGTCTTTCTCAGTAAGAAGAAGGCAAATATTGGCTGGAGAGGCTGTAATGGACACTTACGATCATAATTACATGGAAAGAGAGAATAGGACATTGTTTCCCTCAATTCAAGATTTGAGATTTGATCAAATTTATTTCAGCTACAGGTTTAAAAGAAAAAAAAAAATTAAGAAAAAGGAAACATTTGTCTTTTACAGGCATGTGCCTAAATTGTGTAGGGAGGGATTCTATGAAGGCAAAACATAAATAGATTCAAATTGCTGTTAAATAAATTGAAGTCCACAATGATCTTCTGAGCATCTCGTTATAGGCAATAAATAAAATCACAGATTTCTAAAATCCATGATACACACGAGAAGATTGAAGATTGAATATTCACCATTTAAACTCCTCCTAATCACTGCCAAAATTACATCTGATCACTGGTCACAAATGTACCCCTCTTGCTCTAAGCCTGTACAGTCCTTTTTATGTCCCATGAGCACTTAAACCCTGCATATCACCTAGATACCTAAATTATGTGTAAGACTATATCAGCTATCAATAAACTTATCTGAATGAATACCATATTTTAAAATGTAATAGGTCGCTTCTAAGGCATAGGAGATTTAGAAGATCCACTAAAAAATTAACAAATCCTCATGTTATTTACAATTCTTCATTTTAAAGAATACTTGTATTTCTATTCTGCTGTGTTAGGCAGCACAATTTCAGGTGTAAATATCTTGTATTAGTGTTTTATTTATTTCCAGAAAAAAATTATATGTTAATGTCAGGTCCTGCATTTGGGTCGCAACAATCTCATTCAACACTACTGTCTTGAGGAAGAGCGGCAGGAAAGCTGCTTGGCAAAAAAAGGACCTGGTCCTGCTGGTCAACAGCCAGCTGAACATGATACAGCATGTGCCCAGGTGGCCAAGCTTGTACAGCAATAGCATGGCCAGCAGGACCAGGGCAATGATTGTCCCTCTGTACTCGGCACTGGTGAGGCCACTCTTAAAATACCATGTTCAGTTTTGGGCCCCTCATTGCAAGAAAACTAATGAGGAGCKGAGACATGTCCAGAGAATGAGCTTCTAAAGGCTCTGGAGCACAAGTCTTATAATCAGCATATTAGGGAACTGGGATTCCTGGAAAAAATGGAGGCTCAGGAGTACCTTATCACATTCTATAGCTTACCTGAAAGGACGTTGCTGTGAGGAAGGGATTCATCTCTTTCCACAGTAAAAAGTGACAGGAGATGGCCTCAAGTTGCACCAGGAGAGGTTTAGATCAATTTTTAGGAAAAATCTTGTCACTGAAAGAGTGGTTAAGCATTAAAATAAGCTACTCAGATAAGGGGTGGGAACATCATCCCTGGAAGTGATCAAGAGGTGCATGGATGTGGCTTTGGGGATAAGGCTTAGTGGTAAACACAATGGTGCTGGGTTAATGGTTGGATTCAATAATTTTGGAGATCTTTTCCAACCTTAGTGATTCTGTATTTTTATGGATTTGAACACARGCTAATGAAAAAAAACACCTGAACAATCATCAGCAAGACACAAAGTTCTCTTTACCATCTTCCCCTCCCAATAAAGAACTTATGCTAAGAAAGTAATGCATATTACAGTTAGTAGATGGCATGAGATTGATTGATATTAGCATACAGTCTTGGAAAGAGTGAAATATAATGTCTGTTCCTTCCAAACTTGTAATCGCCAAAGCAGCAATAAAACAAGAGTAACTGTCAGTTTAATCAATATTATGTGCAGGATRACAAATGTTTTACAATTTCATTTCCATCTGAAATTTGTCTTTTGGGGTTTACACAGTAGATTAATATATTTTCAGCATTCATTTAATAGCTTTTTTAAGTGTTTTTTCAAACAACTTAATGTAACAAGTTTTCAGCAGCCTTATATCTTGACAATCACTTAAAATCTAAATACAGTGGTTGTTTTACGTTATAATAGATACCATTATTTTGTTGGAAAGAGTGTGGAAATTCTATTGTTAATGGTCAGACATCTTTGTGTGAATCATTCGATTTAGAGAAATACAATGGAGTACAAAAATTTCAGTCATCTAGAAGAGGGCCTGTGTTAAATGACTTTTTACCATAATACTGATTCTTTGGCATTAATCTGGATTGAATGTGTTTGAAGGTTGTAAGTGGTGTCAGAAAGTGATTACAATATAAGTTTCTTCAAACTTGCTAATAGTGTGGAAGTCTTTGGAAGTTCTCTTTCAACTGAGAGTTTTTGTCCCAGCATCATGATTGTGTTTTAATGTTTGTCTAATTTGAAATATATTCCCTTCTCCCATACTAAAATTCTCAGGAGTGTTTCAGTTTATGCAGGGTGATGGTTAAAAGGTGAATCAGAGTTCACAGCGAAAAAGAGAGTATATGAGACAATAATTCAGGCACAATACTCAGGCATTTCCTACACTGTGTTTTGTATACAATGGGCTTTTTGTTTTCTAGAATTGTCTTGGCAGATATCTTTTCAATAGAGTGATTTACCTTAATCAGAAATGCTAATGTTTTCATGTCTCTGATATGATAATTTAAATATTTTGTTTCGGTTACAATGACTACTGTATAAGAAATTAGTAAACTACCATTTGTAAATATTTCACTACTCAAACAAAACCTTAACTAAAACATTCTCCAGAAACATCATACATGATATGACACAAAACACATAGGCTTTGAGACTGATAATGAAGATAGAAGAAACAGTGTTGCAAATCTTTATAGTGTGGAGAGTCGTAGAAAAATTCATTTTTCCTCAACGATCTTGCAATTACCCACAGTTGCATTTTGATTTTAATGGCTACCTGTTTTTAATTCAAGTTTGGAGAACAGGAATACAAAAAACATATTTCACTCTAGTGCTCTGAATTCCAATTACCTTTTGAAATATTATCTTAATTACGGTATTTATTAATAATTTATAAAAGTAGGTGCTTTTTAAATAGACATGATCTTGCATATGCCTTCACCCCTGCCTTTGTGCTGTATTCCATCACATTTCAAGGCTAARTAGGGTCAGGATAGGTCAGTGAATGATTATGAGATAACAAGTGTATTTTCAGGTGTACCACAAAGAGTGTTAATGATTAAGTATCTTGTTTTCACTCCTGAACATTACAACGGTTATAGGACTGAATGAATTGTAAAAGCAAGGCCATAACCACTCAGCCCCTTTGAGTTATTAAAGACCCAAGAGATTATTTTGAGGCTTTTAAGTTCTGGTGCTAATGGGCTCATTAATCAGACTGAGAAATTCATAATAACTGGTATGTATGAGTAGAAGACAGACAAGTTCAAATGGGATATTAGACACATATTTTAATGTTCACAATGATTGCTTCTGAAAGCTACTGTGAAAGTGGCAAATTATGCATCTCCACATGTCTGTGAGTTGATGCCTTTATAGGAAGCAATCTTCAGTGAATCAGATGCTATTAGGCTCAACAGAAGGGTAACTGGGTTGAAACAAAATTGAAATGGATTCAGAAAGTATTATGGACATTAGTGATGTACTAAGTGAAAACCTACTATATGGATATCTTTCTTTTGGCATTAGTTTATACAGTTTTAATTTTTTAATTGTTAAGGTCACAGCATCCAAATCACAAAATAAAAAAAAACATTTTAAATAAAGACTCCCTACATTGAAAACCAAAAAACTTGCTAAGCATTTTACTTCCTTGGCAACTCTGATGCAGCATGTTCTGAATAGCACACTTGAAATGCGACATTTTTGTCAACATATGAAATCATTTAATATTTTCCAGGTTCTTCATTGTAACTGATACATGCTGATTAGTGAAATCAAGGACATAAACATCAATAAGACCTAACTTTTGCAAGATAATTTGATTTCATGTGAAACAGTAATCATTCCAAGTCAAGATTTTTTTTTAAAGGTCTAATTCAATTGTGTTGGTGACATTATAAAAATAGATGGTGTTTAATCCCATTTGCTAATAGTTTAATTTTATTAGAGCCTTTATGTTCCTTTGATGTACAATCAATTAGCTATTTGGCAATTGTATCTACCTTTAAATATAGATATGTTTTGTTTACATGGCTCTGCTATTCTAATACTTCATGCTTATTTAATTCTAACCCTGTGTACTGCTGAAAAGGTTTAAAAGCAAAACAGCTCTGCCGTGGAAGTGCTATAACCCACAGCAGCAGTTACTGCATGGTCATTTTGAGAAACTGGAAGAGGAAGTGACACAGCAGGATCAGAGACTTCCATGCATTCTACTGTAAATTGCATTTTCTGAATGAAAAGCAAAAACCCACTACTCCACTTAACTAAAACATGAAAAGGTTACATGAATGACACATGCAGAAGAGGCCTAGTTGATCTTATGAGACTTACAAGATTCTGAAGACCAGATTTGCAAAGCCTCTAAATAATCAGAGTCAAAAATTACAGGTCTTGGTGTCTCATACAGCTCTGTCACATAATCATTGGCATGCTTTGAGGTTCAGCACCCTTGTTCTCATAATAAAGGTTTATCTGTCCATGAGGACCTAGGCATTCCTAAAAGTACTTCACTAGAACAGGATGTGAGGGAATGGTCTCAACTTGTGCCAAGGGAAATTGGCATTGWATATTAGAAAAAATTCTTCACTGAAAGGGTGATCAAAGTGTGGAACCACCATCCCTGGAAGTGTTCAAAAACTAAACCATATGTGGTACTTGGGGCATGGTTTAGTAGCAAACATGGCAGTGTTAGGTTAATGGRTCAACTGGATGACTTTAAGTCCTTTCCAGCCTTAATGATTCTATGATAAAACTGTGTAGCTCATTTCCTATCTTGCCCCTTTATTTCAGGAGAATTTAGAATTTATTTAATGGGTCCTGAAAAGGTGTCACAGACATCTGTTGTATCCTGTTCCCTAAAGTGCAGAACTGAAAAAAAGGTGGATATTTTTCCAAATTAAGCATATGAGAAATTATTTCTGTTGAGATAAAACAGCTAGCCATTGAAATATGCTTTGCTGCTCCAAATAAAATTGACCTCAAGAAATGAAAATGTTATCTTGGAAAATTTAACACTCATTAGTAACTTCAGGAAATACTAATGAGTTGAAGGAGAGCATTTTTAGCTCTGAAGATAAAAAACCTGGATTTTACATAAATAATCAGAATTATATATATTACATATTTATATTATATACATATGGATATATATGGTATATTTATAATATACATGTGGCATATTATATAAAAAAAAATATAATATGTATTTGTTGCTTTCTGCAATACTATTGCCTGAGGAACATGAAATTAAAGGAAGTCCAGATGTTTAGAAGAAGATATTTGAGCTCATATGTTTTTTTTCTGAAAACTGTTTGATTCTGCTTTCTATCAATGGTCAATTAGTACAGAGGCTGGAATAAGTTCTCATTAAGCATATATCCAAATGAAAAGACAATTAAACATGCCAAAAAAATCGTAATCAATCCTAAAATTATTGTTCTGAAGTTAGATCTCCTACTTTGAATGTTATTCTTAATTAATTAAGTTCTGTGAGTTCATKAAATGTGTTTCACCATATCAATGCTTCTCTATAATATTAGGTCTTTGGACTAATATGCTATTGCAAAGTTTGATGTTGGTTCCTATAAAGAAGTGGAGTTATATATTTTTTCATAATGGGATTTAATGTCAGTTTAACCAGACTTAATTAAACTTGGTCTTATAAATCATTTTATTGAGAAGTGCAATGAATTTTTCTTAGTTTTATGACTTTTTAATTAAAATGAATTAAGCCAGCTTGTGGTTAAATGCCTGCCTGCAAACTAGTTCCCTTACATTTCCATGCTATTTTACAATGTTCTAGACACACAATTTAAACTGTTTCAGGATGTAATGGATTAAAACCTCATTCTGTTTGACCTTGTTACATTTTTAGGAACCTATTGACATTTAATCTAGCAATTTAAAAAAGAACTGAGTCATGTTTTGATCCAATTATCAATTATGTTAAGGTAACTTAACAGCATGGTTAATACAGTCCATGACCACATATACACCTTTGATTTTCTGTTGTGTCAGTGTCCTGTTTTGGGTGTAAAAGKAGAGTTAAAGAGTAACTCATTGAAAGTTAAGTTTTACATATCAAAGCATTCACAATCATAATAATAAGTGTAATTTTCAACTTTATCTAATATTYTATTTACACTTACATACTTCATGAGTAATTGCATTACACATTTCAAGGAACTTCTGTGTCATGATTTTGTCATGTCTGTGTCTACAATATTCATCTCTGCTAGCTTACATAAAATATGCAAGTAATTTTTAACAAATATGTTTAAACAGTAAATTTCCAAAAAATTAAAACAAGAGTTTCTTTCTATTGCCTGGGGCAGTGAAGGACACTATGTGACATGCTAGAGCCTGAGTATAATTCTGATGTTGTAAGTCTTGCACCATTTTATCCTGTATTTGTTATAATATCTCACCAATACTGTGTTACTTCTATATCGATTTCTGATGATCAKTCATTCTTTCCACCTGGTCCTGACCCAAGGAAGCCATGTTAGACAACATTGATTTGGATTTTTATATGCTAAAAAATGAAAACTGAACTGAGTGGGTGTAGCAGTGGAATTATCCACTTCCCTCAGTTTTCACGTTCTTACACTTGAATCCTTGACTGATGTTCTTTCATTCTTTCCCCACTTCTTGCCTTAAACTTGCAAAGTCTATCCAAAACAGCATAATGAAATTCATTATTATTTTTCATCTATTAGATGTGGTAACTTACTGATCCTTCTATTATTTTTTGCATTTTTGGTTTACATGCAAATTTAGTTTGTTTTTTTTTTTTTTTTTTTCCTGTGCCGCCCATCTTCAATTACTATACATTCTTCTTCTCTGTGTTATTCCTATCCTTATTTGTCCTGATTCTGTCCAAGACAAGGTTAATTGTTTGCAGTAGCCAGGAAGGAGCAGAGCTAGGACATGGAGGTTATGCTGTGAAATCTTATGTCATTGTCTGGAATGGGGGGAAAGGTTGCATTCGAGTGGAAAGGATTCTTTCCAGTAAATAAATGTGACAGAGGGATCCATCTGGTATTGTCAATTTCAGGGAGTGGGTGTTTGTGTGGGGGGAGCTGTTGGTTCTGTGTGAATCGTTCTCTTTCTTGTACCCTCTGTCATTAGTATTGTTGCTGTTCCTGTTTGTTTCCTCACCTCATTGCTGTTTCCAGTAAATCGTTCCTATCTCAGCCAGTGACCTTTTGTAYCTCCAGTTCTCCTCTCCAGCCCACCCCAGGGTGGAAGAGTGAGGGGAAAAGCAGGGGAGCAAGAGTGTGGCGCATGGTTGGGAGAGTCTCAATGGGGGCACTGAACTGGGGAGTACCGTTCYTAAACCACARCAGTAYTRTAGTTTTCAGTACTGTGAGATCTTAATTGCTGTAAACATTTTGCGTGATAACTGGACTTTAACAATGTGTTCTAAACAAGTTAAAAAAAGAATCCTTAATTCATGGTGTTGATCTTCCCCTCAGCCTTGTAATAGGTACAGACAGAAATCTATCTATGCATAAAGTAACTCTATGTGACTGACAAGTTGTTTAAAAAATAGATCAGACAAAAAAAAAAAACAAAAAACAGGAAAATGGAGTATGTGCATATAAAGATTTACAGTATATTTAATGTGCTCAATTACTGCTGAGTTTATAAAAAAAAATCAATGAATAACCTTTACTATTTTTGACAATTTTTAATTATGATGTTACCATGTAATCTTCATGTTGTCTTCAGAATATATTTATATATGAATTGCAACTATAGCTGTTGAACTCTAGTCTTTTATGTTTTGTTTTTCTCATGATCTGCAAGAGTAATGCAGAGCATACCCTTATCTGTGTATAGCAGATATTGACTAATCCTGTGGCTTGTTAGCTTTAACARTTATTTGTATTTTCTTTCAGTATTCAGAATCAGCACTGAATCTGAAATACTTTTTTCTTCCCAGGAGAATATAATGGAAGTTATAAGAAATCAAGAGTTTTTGCTTCTACCAGCTGAAGAACTCCATAAACTTCTTGCCAGTGATGATGTCAATGTTCCTGATGAGGAAACCATTTTCCATGCCTTAATGATGTGGGTGAAGTATGATATGCAGAGGCGATGCAATGATCTAAGTATGCTGCTTGCTTATATCAGATTACCACTCCTTCCACCTCAGGTATTTTTATAATTATCTAATTATCATCATCATCATCATAGCAACAAGAACATCATCATCATTGTGTTCTTGTGATCATAATCTGCAACTTCTTAATACTCTGTTTAAAAGCAAACCTGTTCAGAATCAAAAAACATAAGTAGTAGCTCATCACCTGGAGTGATCTAATAAACTTGAAGTTTGGGCCAACAGATACACAAGAAGGGCAGAGTTGTGAAACTGAAGAGGAGTGACTGCAGATTTCGTAGCATGTTAAGAATAACAGGAAGAATAGTAAATATTCTCAGAAAAAAAAAAATAAACAAAACCTAAAAACAACAGACAAACTGACAACAAAAATCTCCAAACATGGGGCTTATGACAAATACCAGGCTGAGCATGAGTCAACAGTACAAACGAAGAAAACTGTATTGTTCTACAACACAAAAAATTCTGTCACCAGGGCACATGAACTTATTATTCCCTTAATACCTGTTGCTGCTAAGGCTGTATCTGCGATATTGTTTCCCATTTTATACTCCACAGTTTGAAAAGCATAGGAATAAGTTGGAGAAGATTCAGGGGTGGGCTAACAAGGTGATATGTCAGCTAGGAAAGGAGAAGCTGAAGAAGTGGGCTTATTCAGTCTGGTGAAAAGGAGCAATGACCTAAGAGCAAATTAAGACCTGAAGAGAAGATCATGGAAGCACATTCTTGAAAGCATCACAAAATGTAAAAAGAGGCAGCTGCTCCAACTTGTGGCATGGACAGTTCAGATTGGACATTGGCCAGGGGGAATCGCTTGGAATGCAGTATTTTTTTAAAGGCTAAGTGATTTTCTTTATTGAAGATTTTCCTGAATTAGCTAGACCAGATCACTAAATCCAGTGTTGGCAGAAGCCCTGATTTGAGTGAGTTGACATAGTTGACCACTGGAGGTCATTTGGATCTCCCTTCCTATGAATGCTCTAAGAATTTGTGATTCAGGCTTCAGTTCCTTCTTTTTTTTTTTTTTTTTTTTTTTTTTTTTTTTTCCCAGAGAATTAAACAGCAAATTTCTTCCATAATTCATGCAATCAATCGTTCTCCTTTCACTTAATGCACTGGTCTGAATGGACCGGTGTTAGCTTTCTTTATGGCAGCCCATGAAGTGCTCTTTTTTGCACTTACGGATAAAACAGAAGGTGAGAGTAACCCATGTTCTTGTTATTAGATTCCTTGGGGCAAACAGAATGAAACAACACTTGAATAATTAGTATTTGTAAATGCGCACAARTAGGCTTTATTTAGAACAATTTGGTTGCACAGGAAAGCATGTACTTAGATACTTTGGTAATTATCCGTAGTAAAATGCAATGTTGTGGATCATGGGGCACTTCAGGAGTCTTTGACACCTTCTGAGATACAGCTGCCTATTGTATCACTGAGTTTGAGTCCATTAYGACCCATTATGGTCCATCAGCAGAGATTGATACCTTCAGGCTACATGTGAATGCCATAATACTTCCCTGAAGAGGAGTTATCACAGCTGAATTCACTTGAGTACGGTGATTCTCCTGAACTTCCTGTTCTYTTTAATCTGGAAATTTTGTGCACCAGTCCTGGTCTGTTATTGAGAACTGCATCATAAATGTATCAACTATAATGCTAAAAAAGCAAGGTCTTTTTCAAAATTAGAATTAAGATATAACAAAATTTCAGCAGAAAATTATTGAGAGCTGAAAGTGAAATTTTACTTTTTATTTCTAAAAGGGGACTTTTTCCTGTTTTTATTTATAATTAAAGTGTATCAAATGAAACCCTCTATCATTTTCATTGCACTGATAATTAACTGAAGAGCTGTCTGAAAAGAAGCCAGGTCAAAACTAGCAGCTAATCGTTGGACCTTTGAAAAAAGAAAATTTATGCTCCTTACTTTTAAATTTGCTTGGAAAAGATGAAGTTATAGACTACAAAGATTATTAACAGATTAGAAAGATTGTACTGAGATCTGCTTAAAATAAAGATTTAAATTTATAGCCCAAGTTTTTACGGTATTTCGTTTCACTCTCAAGGTGCAGTAATTATATTGGCAGTGTAGTCAGACTTCAGTAGTACAATGTCAGACAATGTAATTCATAATTCAGTACAAGAATTTGGAAGAAGGCAAGCACTATTAACATGTTTAAAGGAAACTATCATGAAGCTGAAAATGAAATAATAGAACTTGCAATGTTACCATAGAACTTTCTGCTTCTTTGATTTKCCTGAAACCATATCGTAAATTAAACAGTTCTTATTTCTTCATTCATGTCAAAAAAGAAAGATTGGTRGCTTAGACAATATAAGAAATTATTTCACGTTATAATAGGCAATAATGTAGGTAATAGGTGAACACTTTCAATAGGTCTTCCAGATATTTGATGTTGATCCATAGAAAAACCATATCTTAATTCATGCTCATTTTAATTCCWAAGGGATTTGAGGAGAATAAAATTTGGTGGCACTCTTAAACCTTTTTTAATGCTGAAGTATTTTAGATTATTTCCTTAAACTTTTAATTTACAAGCTTATTATAAATATTTTCCCTATGATTTTTAATAGCATTCTTTGCAGAGAGTAAGTTAAGAAACAAATAAAGAAAAAAGCAAAACTATATTTAAGATGACCTTTTGTCAGCTGTTCAAAAAGTATAAGAAGCTACTTTTGTGTCTAAATATGCCATTGTTGTYCTCAATTTTCAGCATTATTTTGGAATGAATTTTAAATAGAACCCTTTTAATGGTAAAAAACCCCAACAAAATTAGTACATGTGAAACAAAACAGAAACACCACAGACAGTTTGTATACAGGTGTGTGTGTGAGTTTATAGATACATATATCTTCTTTTTTAACATGATATGGTAAACATATACATAATCACAGAATCAAAATGACAGAATGCCTCAGGTTGGAAGGGACCTCTGAGAAACCTCTGTTCCAACACTTCTGCTCAAGCGGAGATAACCTGGAACCATTTTCACAGGACTGTGTCTGAACAGGATTCTGCCAGTGCTTAGTCACCCTTTCAGTATAAAAGTATTTCCTGATGGTCAGAGGAAACCTCCCATGTTTCAGTTTGTGCCCACTGACTCTGATCCTCTGAGCACCACTGGAAAGAGCTTGGATCYCTTTTTATGCATCCCTCTTCAGGTATTTATGAACAATAGTAACAATTACCAGAGGCCACTCTTTTCTGGGCTGAACTGACCCAGCTCTCTCAGCTTTTCCTCATGGGAGTGCTGCAGTCCCTTCCTCATCTTCATGATTCTTCACAGTATTGTCTTCTACTCCTCTTCTTGGAGTATGTTCATGCTCCAGATATCACCTGCCTCCTCTGAGGCGAGGGCACAGTGCTGCCTCCTGTTCTGACAAGCCCCTGGGRTCTATTAGTGCACAAATGTACATTGCAGATACACATACACATGGACATACATGTCTACATGCAAATTTATTTCATTCTTTTATAGTAGAATGTAGTTAGGAACCTTTTCCTTAAAAGAGAMAATCCGTAGTTGTAGGAAGATATATCCATTAAGATGTGATTAGAATGGCTAAAGGTGTTCTTGCCTAGTTCCATGATGACACATGATATAGTGATTGCCATTCCCACCCCTCAGGGAGCAAAACGGTTCTTCTAAATCCTCACTATAGACTAAAGTATATATATAAAGTATATAAAGTATATAGACTAAAGTCTACCCTTGTCTGCAGCTGAAGCTGAAACATTAACTTCAGACCACAAAAGACAAATGCTGTAGAAGAGATTATATCTATGCCACTGAATTCTCCTTGTCTTTGTCTCCACCTTTCCTGAAACAGGATCTTTTATTCTGTGTTTATATCTCATATTCCTTGACACAAGCTGTGGTGTGAAACATTCAATGCAATGCCACAGCATATTTGAGCCCCTGCCTATTTTGATTACTAATGATGTATTCATGTTTACTAAGGTGAAAAGCTGGTTTCTGCTGTTGGTCTGTACACAGTGTGWTGTATCTGATAATGTTGATGCTACAGCATGAGCCAAGAATTTGTGCAGCTTCTATTGGGCAAAACATTATTTTATGGTGGGTTTTTTTTTTTTAAGTGTGAGAATTTGCTAGTGATACTTGGCCAACTGAAGGAATTTATAAGCGAGAGTTAAAAGTTAAAACAGTACCAAGTACCTAGAATTCCATGRCAGTAAAGATGAGTATGTTACACTGTTTTAGTGTTTTTCAGCAAAGATGTGCATGATAAAAAGAGCACAAATATTTTCTTTTAGAAATGCATAAGTTAAAGCTAACCTACACATTGCCAGTRTAAATTGTGTTTATAAATTTGCAGCTGCTTGTAACAGTAGATCACTGGTTAACTAGGAAAATTTTAAAAACAAACAAAAACACAAAAAAAAACAAACAAAAAAATACCAGAAAAACCACCATAAAGTAGAGATATTATTGTCTTTTCCTCTACAACACTTTTAATAATATCACTTTCAGAGGCTTGCAAATCACATCAGTAGGATAATGCATAGTCTTTCAGTGTTAAATACACAGTGGCTCAGATCCATTGAATCTGTTATAGGCATCTAAATTAGATTTCTTGCCCAGGAGCAGAAACAATGCAGTTCTTATAAAATGAAGTACCTAAATACCGTGTAAGCTGCTGGAGAGAAAATCAACAGAACCACATGAGTTGTCTTCTTATTTATACAGAGATGCTGTAGGCAAMCTGTAGGAAGCACTGAGCCTCTAAATCCCCTTAGAATTCACACATTACATCTGACTCTACATGGTCTTTAAAATGT
This sequence comes from Malurus melanocephalus, assembly GCF_030028575.1. Lineage (NCBI taxonomy): Eukaryota > Metazoa > Chordata > Aves > Passeriformes > Maluridae > Malurus > Malurus melanocephalus. The sequence goes on from NW_026623943.1 coordinate 199,360, forward strand.
TTATGAATTTGCATGTAATAATTGAGYAGAAACCTTTTAAATCTTAGATAACTGGCATGATGAGGCAAACTTGTAAATTCCTTCCACATCTCAGCTGGCATTTGGCAAAGAGGTATTTCTTTGTTCTGCTAAAAACCCCAATTAACCAGGCAGTTGTCAGACAGGTTCATTAAATTCTGACCTTTTCAATATATATTGAGCTAGAGGAAACAACTGAAGGTTCCTTTGCTTAGCAAAAGTGGAGGGTATCATTCTATGTCAGTCAATCTTTACATTTGTCCTTGAGAGCAGTGTGATTGATAATATGAAATGAGAAGCTTTTTCAGTTCTCTAACTGCCTCTAGCATCACTAAACAAGAGCAGMTGATAAGAACTCACACCTGAGCAGAGCTCTAGGCTTTTAAGAGTGGTTTCTGGCTACTGGTCTGGGGTAAATCCTAAGTATGTGTGTRCTCTCAGTCATCCTCTACAACATTTTGTGAATTCATCCAATCATTTCTCAATAATTGCATACCATATAACTTGAATCTGAAAAGACTGAAGGTACGATTCAGTTTCTTATTCACCTGCGTGTACAGTCTTCTTCACATCAATTCAATTCCTAACGTCTCAGTGTAGGCAGTGAAGATCTCATGCACTTCGCAATGCACAGGAACGAACTGTGTGCTGATTTGAGAAGTTCAGTGGATTATCATTCTCCCTGGCTCCAAGCAATTTTTTTGAAAACATTCCTTTATAAATCCAGTGCTATATTTAGTGGCACTGTGTGGACTCTTAGACACCCTGTGGCATCTCAAATTGTGCTAAATGCTTGGTTTTGTGCAAGTGGATTAAGCATTACTCAATTTGAATGCCAGTCTCTATAAGATTAATATAAATTTGGGAATGTGAAGASATTTGACAATATTTTTAAGTAATATTTATGTTAATTTCAGGTAAATAAAAATTAATTCATTACCTTAAGAAACAATAATGTCTCAGTCCACAAAAAATTAACTTCAGGCAAACTTCTAGGATGAAGTCCATATTCCTCTATTAAYTTATTAATGTAGGAGAAATTTGGGCTTGAAATTTCAGTTGCCTCTATAATGACAATAAGCTGAATACAGCCAGTAGAAATGAGATAAGYGGTTATTTTTTTACTTCTCTTGTATAGATCATACAGTAAAGCTAACCTTTTAACTTTTTTTATAGCAGCTTCTCTGCTGGTGGATGTAGCTTGTCAGCTGATACTTTACCTTAACAAAGATATGACACTTCAATGCAGTGTGCAGATACAATCCAAAGGATTTTTTTTTTCTTTTTTTCTTTTTTTTTTGTGCTTTTCAATTCTAAAATTGTCCAAAATTCCTGTCAATATGGCTGGGATTTTTATTTTTTTTTGTGTGGAAAAATGTCATGTGAACATTTGTAAACAGTGACAATGATAACTGCTCCACACACTTATGTGTGGCGTTCATTTTCAAATGCCTTTTATTATCAGTAAAGTTTAGTAAATACCAGTAAATATCAGTAAAGTATCAGTAAAGTATCAGTAAATGCTTTGAAGCTGTCAGGAGGTGCTTTTCACATACAACATTGTGACAACATAATTCTACAATACTATTTCTTTATCCAACACACTGGCAACTTACCTGACTTTTTATTCAGTGTTGCATGATATACCGAGCATATGATTTTCACTAGTAAATATCTTGGGTTAAGTTTGTTTATAGGAAGAGTGGATTTTCCCTAAATAAGTAACTTAAGTAACTTCTTCATGTGGTCATAACATTATTGGGGAATGATAATGATACACAGAAAGTACAAAATTTGCCCACTTGCCCCTCCCCCCCAATTAATTTTATGTTGCAAAATATTTAGAAAAATGGTTTTATAAAAATAGTATACTTCTGTTGCTTATTCTCTGTATTTTATATGACATTGTTATGATAATATGTTTCATACATGTCCCCACTAGAATGTGTAGACTGTGGCCATGTGGAAACACATATTTGTGGATAAATTAGTTTATATTAACTGCCAAATCAATTAGATGCTCTGGTCATATAAATGAGAGGATGTCTTTCCTCGATCTTTGAAATAGCACCATACTTAAATGAGTGATAGTTATATTTGCATTCAATGATGTCTTCAATTTTGAGAAGACATGTTTTACCTGTTGCTCATGTTTTTACAAGGTTGTATGATGTATAGTCATGATTTGGCATGTTTATATCTTTTTTCTYTCTTACTGACTGTCAGATTATYGCTGTGGGTTGACCCTGGCTGGATGCCAGGTGTCTGCTAAAGCCACTCTACRCTCCCCKCCACAACTGGACAGGGGAGAGAATGTACTGTGAAAGGCTCATGAATTGAGACAAGTTTTCCATAAATCATGCCTCCAGAGGTCAAGAAAACATAACTTACTGAAAGTAGTGAGGGCAAAGATCAATCACTGCTTTCAACAGTTGTTAACAACTGGTACTTTTAGAAGCAAAARCCATTATTGCTGCTGACATAATTGAAATCTGTCACTTTTAAGTAAAGAAGGAAAAAGGGAGGACTAAGAGATGGATTAGACTTACCCCCCATAATGTTAAGTCACTGTTTTTTGTAGTGGAATGTCATTTTCTTCTTTCTTCCTTCCCCCTTAGATTGATTCAGCACAATAGATAGACACAAAATAAGAAACATTTTCTTTTCTATTTCTAGTTGAGTCATCAACATTTCAGAAATTGTGTATGTCCTMAAACACTTCTTCATGTTAGACATTTGCAACATTTAAACTTGAAATATGCTGTCTGGAAAAAATATTTAAATTCAGTCCCCCTTCTGTGATGTTTTCTTACCCATCTTTTTTGTCTGCTTCTAAGACTGAAGATAGTATTTGAATTAGAAGAACATTATTTATGGGAAAAATTGCTTCTTTTATGTTGTGTCCATTTCTTCATTCTTATTCTTATATGAAAATTACATAAATTTTGGTAGACTACAGCTAAGTGTAGTTAACAGGTAACTACATAAAAAAAACAGAAAGCCATTAATTTTCAAATATGGGCTATTAGTTGTTATGACTGATTAATGTTTGGATTCCATTTGTTAGCATCTGTCGTGCTTTCATCTAATCTCTTATTTACYACTTTCAGAAGAAAAAAACATAAAGAATTCCATTCAGAAGAGCTTCAAATAGAGTTCTGCCTTCAAACAAAAGGAGACCAATTGATAAGAACATTTTGTCAAAGGCCAACCTTTTTGTTAATTTTAGTGTTGGGAYATTTTTTCTATTTTCTGTTTTTTAAATGTGATTGGGTTTTTTAAAGTTTTTGTTTCACTTCCTTTTGAATGGAATTTGACCTTTTGAATGCAAATTGATCTTTTCTAATTTTATATGTAGTCTTTTAACGTTACTGCAAAACATACGGCTTTCAGAATTATGAAGTTATTATTTTCCACAAGGAGAAGAGAAGAAAAAGTACAAGGTGCTCTAAGAGACATTGATCTTACCTAACTTTATCTAGAAACTTAGTATTTACTTTGAGAATGGATTTATCTTGAAATAAAGGTATTTTATCTTCATTTTCTGGAGAGTGAACCTAGCATGATGAAGTAAAAAGTAGAGCTGTGCATCAGTAGAACTGTGTAGTGAGCTTACATCTAAGGCTTTGCCCTCCTTATTTCAGCCTCGCTGTAAAATACATAGATTGATAAAATTGTTGTGAAAAGACAGCACTGGAGCCAGAAGCTGGGGTGGGAGGGTTTAAAACAATTGCCTTAAAACAATTAAAACAATTTAAAATAATTGTTTAAAACAATTTTCCTAAATGGAATAACATTTGAATATTAAAATATCAAGGTGATAAGTAAATTTTACAAATTAGTATCAGTTTCAAAGACAGACCTAGTAGTAGTGTAGTTCAACTAAAGTTGTTGTGAGCCAAAAAATTGTGGACGTATTTATARATTAAGTTAAAATTTGAAAAGTGTCATAAAAGATAACAAGGGTCCACTTATGGAGAATATTACTGAAGATTATAATAAGTGAGTTTGTGAAATCATAAGCTTTGGGGAAGAGTTAATGTTGTGAAAGTGATTTCAATACCACAGTTTAATTACTTGCCACAGATGCTACCAATAAATATTCCAATTCCATTACTTAGTTTATTCAAGAGGAAGGGGATAAAGTCAGTTTCTCAATTTCTCTATCAAATGTTCAGCCTCAGAGAATGTGTGTGTAAGTGGTTGATTGTTTCTCTAATCTATTCTTTCGGGTAATTTAATGATAGGGTAAGAAAAACAGACTTCAACTTTCTATGGTTTGGGCTTTGTGCCCTGATGTGGGGAAGGAATAGGGAGGACTTGGTTATAACTGAAGCACAAAAATCCAGTTTAAAATTTCTTCTAAATATGAAATTATTTTGAATGTGTTGGGGGACAGAAGTTGCAAATCAGTTAAATACTGAACACATTTCCTCTGTCAGTGACTATGATTTRCCAAAAGTAGATGTCAGAATTCAGATTTCAGAGAGAAGACACTATTGGATTTTTTTTTTTTCCAAAATCCCAGTCTGCTACTATTCACTATATCTCTTTGCAGGATATTATCACCTGCATGCATACACWGATCACAGACTTGCAGTCAGACTAAGGAAAGTAAATTCTAATGTAGATTATTCATAACAGAAATGATTAGCCATATGTTTCAAGGAAAAACTGATCTAGAGTTTTTTAAAGATCCTTAAGTCTGCTGCATCTTATTTCTGAGGGGAAAATAATCTTTCCCAGAGAATACAGAAAACTGAGGGATTTAGTATAGTCTTTCTTCCTGAGTTGGTTGAGCAGCTGGCTTGACAAACAAATCATGAATAATTTAGTCCATAAGCAACACAAATATTGAATTTCATATACTGAATATTTGTTTTACTACAGAAAAATGCCTAGAAATCTCTGAGCTAAAAAAACTTTGCTGAAAACATTAATTAAACATGAATAGGAACAAAAGAATTAAAACAGATCCAGAATGTTCAATGATCTGAAAAAAGATGGTAGAAAGCAAAACAAGACATGCTAAATTTGAGGTATTTGAGGTATTGCAGATTTTTTATTATTCTATTTTTTTAAGACAATATATTGAAATGGTTGTTTTAAAAGCAAGCAAACCTGAAAATGATAAATTAGAAATAAGCTTTAAAAAAACTTCAGTGTAAGGCTCCTGATTACAAGTCAGTGAGTAAAGCAGATGATTATGTTGGATTTAGCTCAATACATTCAATTCCTAGCAAAACAAAAAGCTCTTTTAGTAATATTGCTGAGGTTCGTATGGATAAAATGAGATTTAAGAATGGAGTTGAAACTTCAGCAACATACAGGAGCAGTTTGAGACCTTGTGTTCTCTGTGTTTAGGTGTCCCCAAAAAAGTTAACAACTTTCATAGACTTTTTTTAAAATTGTTTTAAGCCTAAAGGGAAGACTGAGAGAATTTTTAGGTATTTACATTTGCTTTAGATAAAATCTACTTGCAAATCAATATCTATTAAGAAAATKACAATACTTAAGTATTGATGATACTTAAGAGTACAAAAATTGGCAGAAAATTATTTTATGATTGCAGTGCTTTTTAAATTTCAAAATATAATCATTTAAAAAGTAGAGTTAAGTGATAAATATATTTGAAGTAAATTTACAATTATGTGATTCTCAGTGTTGTCTCAGTCTGTTATGCAAAATTAAGAGTTTTTTTGTGTGAAAATCTGTCCCAATTTTTTAAATCAATACATAATTTCTGATATCCTTTTATAAGCAYTATGCAAAATGTTAATCTGAATTTTTAAAATTTTAAAAGTTTATTCTTGTTCTCTGAGTGTAATTCTTTAACATTGCAATAACATGCTCAATCAATGGTCCCAAATACTTTCTCACGTAAGCAGTGCAAGCATGCTGCTCTTCTCATTCCTGTTCTCTTATGATTGTTTTCATTAATACTTTATTTAATATATATAAAAATAAAATTGGTTTTATATTCTTCCTTATTTGAAAATATTACTGATGACTGAAATATCTTGTCGATTTTACTTGAGAATAGCTAATATTGCTATTGTAACCATTTAAATTTCTAATGCAAGCATATAAATTAATACCTTGCATTATCAAGAAAACTATAATGCTCTTCTACTAAAATCTATTATTTTCAATAATAAAAGTTGAGCTGAATATTTACTTAACTGTGAAATAGCAAAAAATTAAGTGATATTGAAACAAGCAACTCATACTTTTTTCCCCAGTACCTTTCTATGATTATTCATAATCATCTTTCACTTTTTCCTTGAAYAAAGGAAGAAAGTTAATTTAGAACTAACTCCTAGTATTGGATAATTTTGGATTCCGATAAAATTTTATCCACTTTTCCGAGAATGTAAGCACCTTCACATAAAAAGTATGAAGTTTGCATGCAACATGGAGTATGGATGTTTAAGATTGGAAAAGCTGGTGCTGAGGTTTAACCCCAGCCGGCAGCTCAGCCTCACACAGCTGCTTGCTCGCCCCCCACCCCTAGTGGGATGGGGAAGAGAATCAGAAGAGTAAAAGTGAGGAAACTCATGGATTGAGGTAAAGACAGCTTAATAGGTGAAGCAAAAGCCATGTGCACAAGCAGTGCAAGGAACTGAACACCAAGCAGGTGTTCAGCCACCTCCAGGAAAGCTTCGTCACATGTCATGGTGGTTTGGAAGCTCAGACATCATCATTCCCAATGTCCTGCCATTCTTCCCTCTTCCCCCAGCTATAATRCTGAGCATGAAACACCATCAGATCTGGAGTATCCCTTTGGTTGAGTGGAGTCAGCTGTCCCAGCTGTGTCCCCTCCCAGTTTCTCATGCACCCCCAGAATCCTCASTGGTGGGATGGGGTGAGAGGCAGGAAAGGCCTTGACTCTGTGTAGGCCATGCTCAGCAACAGCTAAAACATCCCTGTGTTATCAACACTGYATTCAGCACAAATCCAAAACACAGCCCCATACCASCTATGAARAAMTATAACKCTRTCCCAGCCAAGACCAGCAAGCTGGTCAGAAAATGGGCTGTAAATTTTCAGCTGTAATAGGAGAAACAAGGAAACCTGTTCTAATGTCTCATAATGAAACAAACAAAAAAAAAATTAAATCCATTAAATCACTATTAGGTTTGTGCCATAAATTCAAAGGTTTTTAACTTAGAAATTTAAATGCATTAAACAATAGTCTTCATACCAGGAGAGGTGTTATCCAAGAGGTGTGGTGAAGTAGTTCAGAGCTTATTCTGTTTGTAAAAAAAGTACTAGTGCTTCTTGGGGGACTTTTTTTTTCTTTCATGTTTGCAGTGAAACATAAATAGTCTAACTGATACTTTTTAAACTAGATATATTTATATACAGTTTTAATCAGAGTAGAAATTAATTAAGTTAAATTCTGCAGTTATTCTAGTGTTACAGGCATTTCCTGCAATTGTCTTRCAGACCAAAAATACAAAGTGGCAAACAATTTATTCCTTTCACCACATGAAGCAACTAAAATGCTTCATTCATATGACAATATTATGATGTAGGAATAATGATCCCTACCAGCTTTAAATAGACAAAAATTTCTTCCAATTGCAGCTTTGTCCATAGCAACATGGTGTTTCCTAACATYTAGAACAGCACAAGCATGGTAAGAACTATTGCTGGAAACTACTGGAACTATTTTTATAGAAAGTTWCAAAGCAGTATTTTTATTCTTTCCAGAAACTCATGTAAACCCCTTTTTTGCTTTTCATTTTAATCTGTACAAAGAGCAATCATGACCTTACATTTCAGAAGTCTCTATTTTTTCCTGGTAGCTGCATTACTGYGATCATCAACAATAACCAGCCGTGTCAAATCTGTACATGGAAGAAGACTCATAAAAGGACAATGATGGCTAATCAAATATCTTGCTTGAAAAAYATTCAAAATGCAAACTTTAGGTCATTAGTTCTTCAGATTTTTGTTTCATATGGTAATGTGATTCTCTGACTCAAGGTTGTCAAGYGACTTCAGATATATTTTGGATCAAGGAAGAGACTTGTGGGCTTTGTTAAATTAAATGTGCCATGAAAATCCACATTTCATTCCTTCACAATTTAYTTAAAGGACATTCAACTTTTTGTTCTTCTGTTATAATTATTAATACTATTACGATAATTCTAATCCTCTGTTCCACATGACATTGGCATGTAAGTTCTAAGGGCACAGAACTCTTTAGGGTTTTTCACAGGGAGAGGGTATCTAGATACTGGGATCATTTTTAGAGAACTGGAAGTTGCTTTCTCTCTGGGAAAAAAATCAGCATGTTTGGGTATGAAATTTAATATTAACCAATGTATAGAATAGCTGAAAGTTGTTAAGGTTTTTTCAAGATTCTAAATCACAATAGATAGAGATAAAGATAAAGACCACATAATGCATAATTTGGAATGATGCTATCCCTCTTTTGGAAGCAACTCTCTTGGATTGGAGATTAAAGCTTTTGCATGTACTTAGTATTTAACTTTGGCATGCAGGGAGTACTTCCTCACTTTGTTCACTTTTATAGCCCTGGTATCTGTCCTGGAAGAAATACCCATGCTTTTTCTTTCTAGGGCCAGGAATCCAATGGTGTTTCCTCATCTCCCCTTTTGGATAATTATTGTGTCTGAGGCACATGCCAGGGTGGAACCTGGGGTTAGTTAATCCTGACTGAGTGAATATTGTCACACATTGCATTTTTCACAAGGAAGAAACTCTATCTAAATAATCAGTGGGTGTTCTGTGCCTCCTCAGAAGTCACTATGAGGTCACTATGAAAGCTTTGGTGAGGCAGCTCTTCGCCTTTTCCATTGCCTTGTAGTCTCATCCAAGAGTGGAGTAAAGGAAAGGAATGGTCATTTCCTTCCCAGGCAGCTGGTATCCTCTTTTCTCCTAGCAGTCACTGATATTCATCCTAGATGAGACATGTTCAACAGGGTAGAAATGGACCAGTTCCATCTCTCAGGTGATCATTTGTGTAGAATATGTGAGATTTTTTTTAAGTATCACTCAAATAATGTATTCAAATCCCCACAATCATAGCTGCAAATCACTGGGATAACAGAGAGGCTGGGGGAGATCTGTCAGGAAGCAGCAAATGCAGAGCTGCTGTGCAAGGAAGGAGTAAGAGCAAGGCAGGAGCAGTCGGTGCAGTCCCGTGGTGCACCCATTGTCAGTCACTGAACCAGTACCAAAAAACTCCTTTTGTGCTCATTAGACTTGATTTTCCTTTTGGCAGTGCTTGAGTGCTTTACACTCCATATTTCAGAGTGAATGAGCTTCACCGAGTTGAAACATGCCTGCTCTCTGCAGCGTGCTGCTGAAAGTCATTTGGAAGTACATCTGAGAAAGGACATTTTGGGAGTTTTAACAGGGAAAAATGAGATATGCAAAGTTGCAAAAAATTCTCAGGGTATTGCTACTGTGAAAAGTTCTAGCAATGCTAAAGTTAACTATGCTGGTGTAGCCCTTGTAGCCTTTTGAGAAACTACAGCTCTGTGAATTTCCACGTTACAAAGCACAGCACATTCATTTAATGTTTGATACAATTCTCTCTTAATGAAGTTTGTCATAGACATGGAAGAGCAAGCTGAACATAATATGTTTTCCAGGGAAACATCCTWATTAACTGAATTTATAAAATCAATGCATCCTGATTTAATAAAAACATATCGATTGTTTTGACATAATCAGGAAAGATAACTATGGAGTAGAAAAACTTTGAAGCAGATTATTGAAATTTAGACAACATGAAACAGCTTCATATGACTTCTGGTTTCTAAATAGTAGCTGCAATTTCAATTTCTGTTTTTTCCCTTATTCACAAGTTTTAGCCTTTAGGAGATTCAGAAATACCATGTTTATCACAAGTTAGCCCATGTTCTAAAAAATGTGAATAAAAAGGAGGAATGAATATATAAAATATATATATATATATATTTAGGGAAGTCAACAGATGTTTGTGTCTGCTTAAAAAAATTATTTATATTTTTTTTCTATTTTCTCTTAATTTTTTAACATGAATTTAAAGCCTGAAAGAAAAAAGAGATTCAGCTTTTATTTGTGATTGGTGAATTAAGTCTCAGAATTTTGGGACAGAACCATGTTCATGGATTATTGTTTCTTTATTTGAAACAGCTGGAAACTCAGTTGAAAGATTTCAAAGACAAGTGTTTGCTTTAAGAGCCTAAGAACCTCTGAGCAAAGGAGTGCCAGTCTAAAAAGGAGTCATCACCATTATTGTTGTACTTTCAACCTTACTGATATAATAAGCTTGCCATAAAAACCTTTGTCATCAATTTCATTAATTCCATTAAGCATTTGAAAGTCTACGTAACTTAATATTACCTCAAATTTGTGGAGAGAAAACTGATAATTTGATTTCTTAGCTCTCTTGTGCCTGTATTCTGTTCAGTTAATGTTGACAGAGTACTCTGTTTAATTCAGTAGTTCTAAATGTGTGTTAAATCATTTTGCAAGAGAAACTGTCATCCTGCCTAAAATCTGGACATGATTTGTCTTCAGATCTTTGCTTTTCCATTCTACTGAGCAGTGTGCTGTAAAGGTCAAAAAATCACAAAAAGAGTATATGAAAAATCTTAACGTTATGAGATAAAATTAACCTAGTGTCACAAAAGATGTCTAGCACCACTAGTATAAACAATAAGCATACTTTAGTATTTTTATTTAGTAACATTAATTGACTAATAACCATAACAGGCATACAGAAATGCACAGAAACCATTATTGCAGAATCACAGAATGATTTGGGTTGTAAGGAACCTTGCCCCAACCCCTTTACCACTGGCAGGTAAACCAGCCACTAGATCAGGTGTCTCAAAGCSCCATTCAGCCTGGCCTTGAACATCTCCAGGGGTGGGSTAYCCACAATTTCCCTGGGCAACCTGTTCCAGTGCCTCACCACCCCCACAGTAAAAAATTTCCTCCTAATATCTAATTTAAACCCACTCTCTTTCAATTTGAAACTATTCCCCCTAGTCCTGTTCCTACATGCTCTTGTAAATAGTCTTGTCCCATTCATTCCTGTGAATTCCCTGGAGGTACTGAAAGGCTGCAATTAGGTCACTCCAGAGCCTTCTCCTTTCCATGCTGAACAATCCCAGTTCTCTCAGCCATTCTTCATAGGAGACGTGCTCCATCCCTCTGATCATCTTGGATCATCTTCCTCTGGATTCGCTCCAGCAGATCCATGTCCTTCCTGTGCTGGGCCCCCAGAGCTGGATGCAGTGTTCCAGGTGGGGTCTCAGCAGAGCAGAGCAGARGGGCAGAATCCCCTCCCTCCCCTGCTGCCCACGCTGCTTTGGATGCAGCCCAGGACACGTTTGGCTCTTTGGGCTGTGAGTGCTCATTGCTGGGTCATGTCCAGCCTCTCATCCATCGAAACCCCTAAGTCCTCTCAGCGGGGCTGCTCTCTATCTGCTCATCCCCAGCCTTTGTTGATACCGAGGGTTGTAGCAGGCATTGCCTTTCTTTCCACCATGGACTCATTTTGTGACTGATGCCTAAAATCAGAAGCAGGACAACAACTGTCTACATGTGCAAGCTGTTAATATTTTAGATGTCAAAGAAAATGTGTTATCTACAAGAGGCTGACAGATTGACAAGGGACATTGAAGCATTTTTCCACAGCCATTGAAGTCCAGATGAAATAGCTGAGAGTTCTTAAAAGGAATCTAGCTTCCTGTCTCTAGGCAGCTGCAAAACAATTTGCATGTATTTGCATACATATGTCTGTGGGAAGATACATCCTCAGAATCCAGGAATGAAATTCTCCTGCTTAGTGGCATTCAGCTGCTTCTCTGAAAATTATTTGCTCTCCCAGATAGATGTTCTATGATRCCTAGAAATTTACCACGCTGTATGGATACACTGCTATATGCAATTAAATCCTGCTCTTATTTGGATGCCTTAGGTTATCTGAGGTGTCTGCATGGGTCTGGCAGATCAGGCTCAAAATCTGCATGAGCGTTGCATTCTTCTGCCCTGACATCAGTGAGATCACAGAGTCAAAGAATCATTTAGGTGGGAGTAGACCTCAGGAGTTCCKTAGTCCAAATCCTGCTCAGAGCTAGGTCAGCTGCGAGGTTTACCCAGATTGCATAATTCAGTGGGATCTTGAACACTTACATGGTGAATTACAACATCTCAAAAGCTGCTAGATTTGTACAGAGAGGCAAGTGAATCCAACACTTGACATTTACTACTTGCAGTCTTTCTTCTTTGGAAACAGAATGTTCTTTCATGTGTATGCACTGAACACTTGGTTTTGGGGTGAGGCATTGTTTTGGTTTGGTTTTAAAAATCGGGGATGTTCCTGCAGAGAGATGCCTTCTAAGTCCTTTCAGTGTTATGCTGGAAACAATTAAAAWTAAGTCAATCTGCAAAAGAACACTTAGTTTTCTTCAATGCCTTCAGCAAAAGATTAGTAAGATGGTAATCTTAAGGGCTGGTGAAACAGTGCCCTTAACATCCTTTAAAAATCATGTAACTATTTCATTTTCAGTCTGTGTTCCAAGAAGAAAATAGCCCTGCAAAACTCTCTATTCTAGACAGAAGAAATACACTTGTGACATTCATTTGTCTTTGTCTTTCATTGCAGAGTATTGCTTTTGTAGGAATTACTAGCATTTTTTATTCACCTCATGTCATTCACAGATATTGGCTGACCTGGAAAACCATGCACTTTTTAAGGATGACTTAGAATGCCAGAAGCTTATTCTGGAAGCCATGAAATATCATCTTTTACCAGAAAGAAGAACTCTCATGCAAAGTCCAAGAACTAAGCCTAGAAAATCTACAGTTGGAACACTTTTTGCTGTTGGAGGAATGGATAACAACAAAGGTATTAGAGGGTATTTGTTGCTTTATGAGTTATACTTCACATTTTCAGAAAATGGTGAAATAACTTTCAGTTCCAAGATTGGAGTGGGGTGGGGGGTCTAAATCAGTTAAGATATGCTGCCAAGACTTTTGGTCTAATGAAAATCTACTGGTTTTTAAGGAAAAGCACAATACGGTCAGAGAAAAGAAAATTAATTTTAAGTTCATTCCTTGTTCAAAATTATTATAGTTTTCAGAAAGAAATTTAACAAAAAACCTATAATAATAGTCATATATCTTAATTCTAGATTTCTAGAATTTTTTTTTCCTATATAAGTAAAATATGTCTCTCTGGTTTTTTTTTTTATGATGAAAAAAGGCAGTTTGATATGCAGCATATTCCATCCTTAGGCAATTGTCTAAAATATTATGGATGAATCATTGTTCTTCCAGTGCAGAAATTTGTAAGTCTTCAAGACAAAAAAGGTAGCCAGCTTAAGCTAGATTGATGGTTTGTCAACAGATAAAGGAAGGTGAAATTACCCCCATTTTTTCTGTGAAGAAAAGTAGGAAGAAGTGGATGTTTTGTTAAAGCATTTTGTTGTTATTTGTTGGGAATAATAATTATGTTCTGTGCTTTCATTTCTGGTAAGTCTATTCCACTGATTTATTGAATGGAATGAAACAAAATATTTGAACTAAAAGCTAGATGGATTTTAAGCTTATATACTCAAAAGAGCTTCTTTTTTTTTTTTTTTTTTTTTTTTTTTTTGTTTGTTAGTATTTTTTTTTTTTTTTTTTTTTTTTTTTTGTGGTATTCATAAACAATTCTTCAGCATTTAAATTTTTGTGTCCACATTTAGACTGAAGACTATGCCTTCAGAAACACTAATTCCAATAAAATAAATTAAATAAACTGTAACTATATAAACTATATAAACTATAAAATAACCTGTACTTTAGAAATGTATACTATAAGATTATATCTTTAGTATTTCACAATTCTGTGTCTAGGTGTTGTTATTGCAGTTGTTTCACTACATAGCTGTGGCAATATTTTGAGCAAAATGATATGGCATGTTTTTCCCATCAAGTTACACCAATGGGAAGAATGTATGACATCTGTGCCTGTGTGTAAAATAAATGGGTGACACCAAGAGAAGTGTGACAAGCAGGTTGAGGCAGCTTCATGGTAATGGCCTGAAGCTGAGTCGGGGAGGTTTAGGCTGGATATCAGGAAAAGGTTTTTCACCCAGATGGTGATTGGATACTGGAACAGGATCCCCAGGGAAGTGGTCACAGCMCAGAGTCTAAGTTCAAGAAGCATTTGGACAATGCTCTCAGGCACTTGGTGTGACTCTTAGGGATGGTTCTGCTCAGGGCCAGGAGTTGGACTTGATGAGCCTTGTGGGTCCCTTCCAACTCAGCATGTTCTCAACATCACAGCACGTGATTTTGCCCTTCTATCCTGCTTCCTAAGGTTCCACATGGAATATTGCATCCATCTTTGTTGTCCCATAATGACATGGAACCAGTCCAGAGGAGGGCCACGAAATTGATCATGGGCTGGAGCWCCTCTCTTATGAAGGYAGGCTGAGAGAGCTGGGGCTGCTCAGCGTGGAGAAAAAAAAAAGGCTTCATGGAGACCTGATGATAAGGCACCTTCCAATACCTAAAGGGATCAACAAGAAAGCTGGAGACAAACTTTTTACAMGGGCRTGTAGTCATAGGACAGAGAGCAATGGCTTTAAACTGAGATCATAGGTTTCGATTTGATATTAGGAGGGAACTCGTTATTGGCGGTGGTGGTGAGACACTGGCACAGGTTGCCAAGACAAGTTATCCCATGCCTGGAAGTGTTCAATGCCAGGCTGGATAAGGCTTTGAGCACTATGGTCTAGTGGAAGATGTCCCATCCCATGGCTCAGGAGTGGGAACTTAGATGATCTTTTGGGTCATCAAAAGTGATCAATGATTCTATGACAACAAGAAAGTTTTGATGCAAGAACCATTATGCATGCATATTCTTAAAGTAGCTGCAGATTATTTTTGTCCTTTTGACATTAAAAACAATTTTGTAGCTAAATGTTAGGCATGGATGTGCACAGGACATTGTCTTTGGATGATAAAATAMAAATTTCCTCTTAGTTAGGACAAATTACAAAAAACACAAGCATTCAGGTAGGAAATTACAATAAACCCAATTTGGGTGCAGCTGTATTTGTTCTCATTTACTGTTAATATCTGTTCCTCTATAAAAATACAGAAATATTTAGGAAGACAGCACAAAGAATAACCCCATTACAACATCAACACACTGCCTATTTTGCAGATTCAGGTCAGACAGACACAGTTCATTTCTATAGCAGCRGGAGAAAACACAGAGCAACAGAGGTTCAGGCCTCTGTTGATGCAGTCTCTGGCTGAAAACTACCAGGACTTTTATACATTTACAGCAGATAAAAACTGCTTTGAGAAGGGGCCTGGTATGGCAGAGGAGCATCTGCATAGCAGGAGCTGTGTTACAGCTGGTGCAATATGTATTCCCACTAACCAGGCTCTGCAGCTGTGCAGTCTCAGCTTGCATCTGTTCAGCTCATCCCTCTTGTCATCCTGCTGTGTTCTTGACTAGCTTTTATGCCCAGTGAGTCTTGTTTCCACACATCCATTCAGGAGACCTGAGGGCTGTTTTCTTCTTTTGAGAGTCACTAAGTTTATAAAGCAAGCCTGAATTTTTCAGGCTGGAAGAGGTGCTGATACTGTGTTATCTCTGCTCAATATCTAATAATTTATTTCTCCCCCCCTCAACTTTGTTTACTGAAAGGCTGATATGGATGGTTGCAATTCACAATGATRTATTTTTAATGCTTCCTGATGTTTGCTACCAAATGTGAAAACGTTGCAAATAAGAATTGGATGAGCTAAACAAATTAGCAGTTTATTAACTAGCATATAAAACAGTGGCTAAGTGCAAATATTATGAAAGCATTTGAAGGTTATATGGCTCATCACATAAAGAGTAGCCTAGCATGTGAAGTTTGTTTTGCAATCTTCTATAATTATCTTTCTTTCCATAAAAACGAAGTGATAATTAAACTGCAGCAAACAGCAACTGGAGTTCTGCCTGATGTGAAAAATTAATGCAGCATAGTACTGAATGGATAGAGAGAAAAATATCAAAGTTCGACAAATTTGTAATTTTAATTTCCTAGATGAACTAATAAAAATTAAATCTCTGTTTCCACACACCTTTGCTTATTTATTAATTTAATTTTAAAGGCACATGTRAGAAACACATTTTCTCTGTATGTCAGCATTAATGGAATGAGATGTGTTAATAGATTGGGGTTATGTGCTTCTGACAGTGTTCCATTCACTTTACCTGTTAATATTGTCACACTGACTTCTCTAATTTGGATTGGCAGGATTTATTAATCTAATAGTATACAAAAGTTCACATATAAAGGAGGATGATAGACTGAAATAAATGAGTCATTGCAAGGATGGAATGTACAACAGTCTTTAGGAATGATTAAGCACTGACTTGCTGCAGCCATCCTGGAATCCCAAATGCAGAGAAGAAGTGAAGTGGTAAAACATGATATATATGGTCTATGTTGGATGGTGCTATGGCAAAGTATGAGCAGGAAAATATGCAGCAAGAGGAGATTGGTATCAATAACAGAGCAGAGTTATATTGATGTTAGAATGCTGACTGATTTCTTGTGAGGTGTCCCAGCCTGTCTCACTAGGTAGCAGTTAGAATAATGAGGGACAAGGAGAACCTGCAGAAAAAGAAAACAAAAGTGTTAAGTAATCATGATCCAAAACCACTGGTATATATTACTTTTGGAATAGTCCTAGACTAGTTCATCAAAATCTTATATTAGTTATTTGTTTGCTGAATCCCAGTCTTTAAGTAAATACTAAGGAAAAAGAAATGAAAACTTGCATGATCAAGAAACTCTTTCATAAAAATATGGCAGGTCAGAAATAAAGAGATGGAATAGTCAATTTACTGAAACACTGATG
Source organism: Malurus melanocephalus (assembly GCF_030028575.1). NCBI lineage: Eukaryota > Metazoa > Chordata > Aves > Passeriformes > Maluridae > Malurus > Malurus melanocephalus. Next base: position 216,268 of record NW_026623943.1, read on the forward strand.
TAATATGTGGGTTTTTTTCATAAATCTTGTGACTAGATATAAAATCTGCTGCAAAAATTGCCCTGATGGTAAACAGGTGGAATGCATCATTGGTCTATATCAAGCAAWATTAAAAGTCCTTTAATTATTGTATAAATACCTTTTAGAAAGATCTTTCCTATTGCCACAGATATTATTAAAAAAATGAACCTTTTGAAATATGAAATTGAAGTCTTTGGTCATTTTTCATTATACACCCATGTTAGATGTTTTTCCTTTTCGTTAATGTATTTTTAATTAGTGAAATAATTATTTTTGCTTCACAAATATGGTTTATCAAATGTGGATGATTATTTACATATGCATATCATTATTTCATAGGAATGTCATCTAGAATAGCTACATTAAGTTACTCTTGTTCCAGTGAATTTTGGAGATGCCCCCATTTTTCTGGGCTTTTTTAGTTTTGTTTTGTTTTGTTTTGTTTTNTTTTTTTTTTTTTTTTTTAATTTTGTTTCTAGAAAGGCATTTCTCACAAGCCAATTTCACTTACACTTCATTTAATTTAATTTTATATTTTTCTTTCCTATATGGGCATTTTTTTTAATTCTAAAAAATATTCAAAAACCTATCGTAAATACTTTAAGGAAAAGCAAAAGTAGGGAAAAATCATGKTTTTTTTTTTCTCTTGGGTAATTCTTCTAGCTTCTTGAGATATGTCTGAGATGTCTGTGACTTGAATCTGTCTCCTTTCTCTTCAGTTCAGTGGGAATTTGTTTTAAAAAAATCCATCAAGATTGTTATATGGCATTTTTCAAGTTGTAGAAATTGCTGTGAACCACTTTGTCTTCACATACATAAAACATTTGACAGCATTCATTATCTATCCATTTGGTGCACAAAACTATCTTCAGTAAACATCTTGTCTTCATCTTACTAGCATTTTTATTCAAAATATATGATGTACAGTAACTGAGTTTAATTTTCAGAATGTGCGTGCTTATAGTCCTGTATTTGTATAATACACAAACAGCAAAATMTACTTAAGAAGATTTTCCTTTAAAAGAAAAAATAGGCCCAAGTCTTTATTCTCCCTGGTGTGCTTTTTGAAAAGGTTTATATAAATATGCATACTTTCTAAGCATACATATGAATCKGTATGTATGTACAGATATATATGTACATATGTGTACGTAGATACAAATATGTATAAGTAATATAAATTAATAATATGATAAACCTATTAATGAATACATGATATAAATCTTCTCTTTAAAKGTTGAGACTGTATCATAGTAAAATAACATGCTTTCTTCTGTACTTAACTCTTCCCTTTAATTCAGCATAGAAATTAATTCATTTCTGGGGCTTCCTGTATTTAGCGATAGACAGTAGTCATAATGCATTGTTGCTAATATTTTATTTTTATTTTTATTTTTATTTTTATTATTTTTATTTTTTTATTTTTATTTTTATTTTTATTTTTATTTTTATTTTTATTTTTATTTATTTTTATTTTTTATTTTATTTTTATTTGTATTATTAAGAACTTGGTATATTTTCTTATTCCTGCCCAGCTGCTGGAGCCCATTATGGAACCCAGGATCTCTGCTCAGTCTGAAGGATGCTTCTGCTATTTTCCATTATCAGGTTAAACAGTAGTGGAGTGAAGTGTGTCCCCCAGAGACAGGCACAGACACTCTCAGACACACACAGGACACAGATGGGCTGCTCAGACTGTCACACTGTGCTGATCCCTGCAGCCCCCAAAACTGGGACTCACACCAGACACAGACACAGACACGTCCCTTCCCCTCTTGGGCTGGCAGAGGCAGAAGGGCACACACCCCACTCCCCAGGTTCACCAGCACATGCATATTCCTGGATCCCCCCAATCCCTGCTGCCCTCCTCAYTCATGCCTGTCCCCCCTAAGAGCTGGGTTTCATGGTGCAGCCCCACRGGCTGGAGATTAAAGACCTCACTGGCTCCACTGGCTGACACCACAGACCAGGGACTTCAGTCCTGGTCTGACTCAGGAGCAGCCCCAGTCCAGCAGGAACATCAACAAACATGATGTTGTTATCTGTGRCATAAATAGATGTTCACAAAAGAGATGAGAAGTGAGAAATTGATGGTCCTTCTTGCAATCCTGCTCTTTTTATTGATCACATATATCTCATTTCCGCTGCTCTGTATGTTTCTYCTGCCTTTGGTGCTAATTTGCTTTCACCTGTGTTCTCCATGAGGACATTTGTTATCTTAAAGAATCATGTAGTCATAGCCTTAAAATACCTCAGGAGGACAATAAGCCAAAATAAATTGTGCCTCTGACATTCCAAGCAGCTGTCTGTAGACCACTTTTTATTTAGATAACTTCAGCTTTTCTCTGAARTCTTATCTCTTCTATTTAAGTAGCAGTTCTATCTCAGCCAAACAACTCCACTGTTTTCAAGTATCAGAAGTGAGTAATTTTAYTGAGATAGATGTGAAGGAGCAGCTAAGGGTACTGGGTTTGATTAGGCTGCAGAAAAGGAGGCTCTGGAGAGATGTTATCATTCTGTACAACTGCCTGAAGGGAGGTTGTAGCAAGGTRGGAGTGTGTCTTTTCCCAAGTAACAAGAAATATGAGAGAAAATGACTCCAAATTGCGCCAGGGGAGGCTTTGGCTGGATATTAGGAAAAAAATTTTCCCACTGAAAGAGTTGTCAAGCATTGGAACAGGCTGCCCAGGGAAGTGTTTGAATCTCCATCCCTATAGGTGTTTGAAAGATATGTAGATATCTTTCAATACATGGGACATACRTGGTTTAGTGGTTGCCTCAGCAGTGCTGGGTTAAGGGTTGGACTCAATCATAAAGGTATTTTCCAACCAAAATGAYTCTATGATTTTCTGCTTACTTAGCTCCATGTAGAGTATGTCACTATTCTTTCTTATACTTTCTAGAATTAATTAAAAAAATTGCATATTTAAGATTTTGAGTTTTTTAAACATAATATTGTGTGTTGGCATAATCCAGTGTTTTTGTAGATGTTCTCTAGCTAGCAATGGGAAACAAATGGAGTATAAGATACCTTAATTCTAAAATGTACTAATAAACAAATAATGTTCCATTCACTTTAGGTCAACACTGCACTAGTAATCGACTCAGTTTTCCTTTTAAACTTTCTGGAAGACTCARCAGGAAAATAATAATAGGATATATAAACAGGAACAACAAGACAGAGGAGTATCTCTCATCAGAGTTATCAAGATAGCRTAGTAATGAGGTTGTCATCGTGGTGGGTGCTCTTGGGGAAATTAGAATACCAGAGAAAGAGGCAGGGAGGCTATGCAAAACAAATAACTAAAATTTTCAGTGTCTGTATGGCAAATATGCATGGAAACTTAAGAGACTTCTTAAAGAGAAAAGATGTAAGTTCAAAGTTAAAAAAAAATCACTTCTTTTTAAAACAGAAAAATTATTTTGCTGATCTATTACAGAAATTCATTCTTTTTAAGATAGCCCAAGAGTTCATKATTGACTATATGTTTGATAAATGACAAGATAGTCTGATTTTATTTTGATTTGCACAATAAAAACTAAAACCAAAATGTTTCAAGTAATATATAAGTATATATGKTCTATTTATCTAGCAACAAAACATTCTGCAGAGAAAAAACATAATTAATGAAATAACAGGATGTAAGCTCATGAAGTTCAACATGTGGAAGTTCAAAGTCCTTCACCTCAAGAGGACCAACCCCTGGAACCAGTAGAATCTGAGTGCCACCCAGCTGGAAAGAATCTTGGCAGAAAAGTGCCTGGRGTCATTTTGCCCCAAACATCTGCCTAGCAATTGTTCAGTATTTGGAAATAGCAAAATTGCACATGCAGAGATGATCCCTGGCARCAGATCTAGGGAGCAGAGGAAGCTGTACAGAGCATCTATCCTCTCCATCCACTGTCTGCTCCATGGCAGACCTTGCATGGGAATTCAAAAACATCTGCTGCTATCAAAGAAGATATGAGGGGATTATTTTTCCCTGTTTTAATTTGCTTTTGTTTTCTCTTGAAGGCACTGAGAAAGATTTGCCTCAATACTCACTGCAGAGGTGAGTGATGTTTCCCAGTGGATTTCCCCTGTGGCAGATGGTAGCATGAGGGGTCACTTTACATTCCTCCCTACGAAGATAGTGCAGTGCATCTCTTTGAGGACTGGGGCTACATCAAGAATAAGGAAATAGTATTTTCCTGAGCAGTTATCAGAAATAAAAAGATGGGCAGAATACCACTGTTTGAGGTTTAAATATCCCTCTACCCCTTCTCTTTTCAATCATCAAATTACTTACATTGTCATCATTCTGGTCAGATATCACTGTAAAGACTTGTCAGTCCTTTTACAGCATCTCAGGTGATGAAAGGACCAWAGCATCTCTCCTGTGAAGAAARGCTGGGAGATTTGGGAYTCATCAGCCCAGAGAGGAGATGACCTCCAGAGRTCCCTTCCAACCCCAGCCATTCTCTGATTCTGCAACATCTTAATGGAGAGTAAAAGTAGAGCTTAGCTAATTACTTCACCAGAGGAATATAAAATACACTGGACTAATCACTAATGAGATAATTAAATTTATAAATCACACTAATATTCTCTTCTTGTCCAGTTCTTATAAGTATTAACATGATTACTTCCTTCACTCCTATGATTTTCAATATGTTCCAAAACATTCAGCCTCATTGGCTAATTAGCAGTTAAAGTACTTTGATTTAGCAGTGCATTTCAGAAAAAAAAAAAAAAAAAAAAAAAAAAAAAAAAAAAAAAGAAGGTCCATATTTTAACACCATCTGGTAATTTTTCAGTACTTATTTAATATCATATCATTTTTGGCGCTTTTTTTCAGTGTAATTATTTGCGAAACTGCTGATTCCTTTACAGTTTGAGATTAAAAGAACATCCTGAAGTGATCTATTCTGAAGCCTCCATGGCTTCAAATGTAAGAGAAGAGCCAAAGTTATCACATGCAGACAAATTTTATTATCCCACGAGCTTCTTACCTTGTCAGTCTGTTGCCCTGGAATTCACACCTGTTGGTGCAAACTATGGGGTAATGAGACAGCACCAGAGGCTGCTACATCATGGGTGGGTTAGGGGGATTATTATACCAAGAATAATCCTCTGTTCCTTCTCTGTTATTTACTSTATTTTCTGGCATTTCCAGTGCAGATATCTCATCACTTATTAAAATGCACATAAAAAAAAAAAGAAAAGAAAACCTAGTATGTGATCTAGAGAAGACCCCTGCCTGGCAGATGGATAATTTARAGGACTTCTATACTATCAGAAACCTTCTATTTTTCTGTACACCAACTAATTTCTGTTCCTGATCACTCAAGTTTCATTAATGGTTCTTGACTGCTGGTATTTGCTTTAGAGTAAACCACCACATATTCTGAAACATGTTCTGGAAACAGTTCCCTGCTAGAACCACCCTCAACAGCCAGCGTGGATAAGACTTAAGAAATGGTGACACCTCTCAGTGCAGTCCTCTAGCTCTATCTTGCACCTTCAGCCACCTCACAAATCTCCTTGCCAAATTCTRGGWAATGCTCCCAAAGTCTCTGTTTTCRAGCACAAGAACRTCCAAGTGRTCTTCAGTAGAGGTTTCACCTYATTTTTAACACTCTAAACTGAAAAACCAAGTAAACAYAATTATCTTTTTGAGCTAGAGTCAGCAGCGTATAGAATGCAATTCCCATTATCTGGGTCCTCCCCATGGAACAGCACCCTTTGCAGCAGGTTTACATTAGAGGGAAGTAATTGCAGCAAAACACAATCTCCCAGGAACTGAGCTRAGGGCTAAGCAGTGTGGATAAGCATCTGTACAGCTATAATGAAAAATAATAGAAGGCTGGAGGTAATGGGAAATCGGTGCTGTTGCAGCACCAGACTGCTCAGTTCACATTGTTCAAACCAAATCATGATCAAAGGAGCTCATTGATTTAGTTACGGAACATAATGAACCACCAATCAGATTCACCCTGTGTTTAGAATCAATATCAATCACACCGTAGATAAACTGCAATCCTAGACACAAAAAACAAATTTACATCTTTAAATTTCTCAACATCCTTCTTGAGCAAATCCCTCAAAGTTCTAGCCGCAAACACACATGTACGCACATACACACAAACACCCACACAGTTTGTGTTGGTCACCATCATCTTCTCCCCACTGGTGGGAGCTCCACTGGGTACACACCCCTCCTGCAGAATATGTGGTTCCCCCAGGATTTGCTTTTGTCCACATATAAAACTTTTTTTTTTATTGTTAACACATTACTTGCACAAGTTTAAGAGCAAATATAACTGCTTTTAAAGAAGAGGCATGTGTTTTGTTGCTGAACAAAGGAAGACAAGTATACTGCATGATATAAATAATTAATAAAAGCAGCTTTTCTAAGTTTTAGTCTACATAAAAATATAAAACATGAATGTTTTATGCAATAAAACATAGCATCATATTATAAAACAAAACACAAAACATCAAAGACATTTTCTAAAATCACTGTTGAAAAGCTGTCATTTCTGATACTCTTGAAAATATAAAGATTAGTGGAAAAAACTTGTATTGATTTTAGAGAATTCTGGTCATATAGAACAATTAAATATTCCCAAAGGTTTTCTGATTTTTTTTTTTTTTTTTTTTTTTTGTCACTATATGCCAAATCCTTCTGACATTTTAATACATTTTTTTCACTAAAAATAAAAAAGAAGACAGATTCTTTTTGTGTACATGGTAAAGATTTTTGGAGTGCTTAAAGGAATTTCTAGCAGTCTTATTACAAAGTAATGAACTTCTGTATAGCTATTTCTTTTCCAAAATATTCTCCTTGGTATCTGCATCAGTAACCTCCTTAGGTCACATTCGTTCCACTTGAGTCACCCTCTTTCAGTTCAAAATGTAATGTTGCAGATCACTAGATCAAGGTCATCATTTTGCGCCTACTCACAGCAACATCTCTAAATCTTGAGCAAAATGATCAGAGTACATGTCAGCAACGGCTTTAGTAATAGCAAAATCAGCAGAAAGTCTTAGAGGGAAAAAAAATGTTGAAATTTTCTGATGATAAATGTAGAACTCCTACCCTTCTTCATGMGCCTAAATACTGAATCATTGTACCAACAAGGGGAGAAAAAGGTACTTTAATGTGGAGATGTCTACATTGAATACAAAGATAGTTCAGCAAAGGGGAGATGTTTAGGATTTTCATCTGCTTCTGAAGCAATTTTCATTTTGTTTATATTAAAACTCCTGCATTCATATCTAGCTAAAATAGATACATTGCATTCATAGTCCCAGACAACCTTCATTACTCCATGTAGCCTACATCAGCTTGTTCTGATAAAAATATCTTTGAAAGACAGGTTTCTAGGTATTTGTAAGTTTGTAACCAAACACTGAGTTGCAAATAATATTGCTATCCAATTACTCCTTTTCAATGACCTTGCCATAGTATTAGTCTTCAATCAGCAACTATGCAAAAAATAYGAGACTGACAATCAGGTTTCTACAAAAATCTTGATTTACTAGTCATTAGCAAGGAAATGAAATATGCCTAATTTTAGAAAAAGACAAAGTTTAATAGACGATAACTAGAGGGTCACTTGAAAGGTTTCACCAAAGCAATTTTACAAATTAATGTGCTTAAAAATGACAACTAAATCAGAGAAATTGAAATTTRTAGTGTGCAATGTTGTACTGCCCTGTAGATAAAGGTGAAATTGTGAGGTCTAGTTCTTTCCTGTTTCAWCAGAAACATGGGGGCTAGGATTGTATTTATCCCTGCTGCATACACAGAGGAGTTGTCAGCAGCAGTTGGACATTAATGCAAAATTACCCTGATCATCTACGGCATTTCATTCCTGAAGTTTTCTTTCTCTGTAGGTCTCTCATTACTTCATAGACCTTGATTAATCAGGGTTTACAATGCCCATATGCACAATACACAGAACTAATTTAATCCAATGCCCAGCTGGATCCTAAGTAGAATTTAAGTTAGGGGGAGGGGGAAAAATAGTTTAARTGTATCCAGAACATCAAGAAACATTTTTATGTTCTTATTGGAAATCATTTGTGCTGCCACAGTCATGGTGCAATTTCTTAAAATTTACTACACACTTTTCTTTATCATGCAAATAGCTATTAAATTAATTCTGTTTCACGTCACTATGTCTTTTTCATATACTCTGTCTTCGGTGCTACATCCTGAAATTTCTTGGTCTGTTTTAGAGCTCTGCCCATCTGAAAAATAGGAGTTTGTGTATGCATGTGTGTATACAGGAATTGCATGTGTATGTAGTACTTTTATTGKAAAATCTTCAATATTCTATGCATTTCTTTTTCTTTCATCTTTACAATTTCATACCTAGTATATTAAAGACAATCTAATAAGTCATTTATTTTGCTTTTTACCATTAGACCACTCAAAATCCACTAGGGATATGCAAGTGGAAGAAAGAATAGAATAGAATAGAATAGAATAGAATAGAATAGAATAGAATAGAATAGAATAGAATAGAATAGAATAGAATAGAATAGAATAGAATACATTTAAAATGTATTTTCATTGAATTTTTGATGTAGTTAATATTTTTATTTGGGTTTATATGTGTGTTTCTTATTCTGTGGTATTCCATCTGTTTTGTTTTACTGGAAAATATGCCTATCTCTGCATAATCAGCAGAAACACTGCAGCTAAAAATGAGTAATAAGTTTTTCCTTTATTTATGTTATACATACCTTCATATTGAACCTGTATTTCCATTTTCCATAAAAAAAAATACACCGTAGTCACTTCCCAATTGCTTCCTCCCATCCTCATGTTCTTGGGAAATTGGATTTTCTGGTTTTCTGAAACATGTAGTCAGAATTAAGTTTGGTTCCTTCATGGGGATTAGAAAAAAGTCCTTGTCTACAGATTCCTGACATTGCTAAGACATCCTTTCACAGCCTATGCAGACTGAGGTAGGCAGTATTAACCAACACAGCTCATTTCTTTGAGTCTGCACAGTTTGGAAGTTACATTAGTTAGGAGCGGGCTCTGCTGATGCCATCTACTAGTAATGGCAGAGAGGAGAGGACTTTGTTATCTCAGCGGGCATGTGATGCTACCAATTTTTACTTGTCACTGGAACTAGCATCTGGGTGAGTGACTGTTCCTCCACTGTGCCACAGCATGGTGGTTTAAAAACCCTGGATACTGATCTCGCYTTAGAAGAGATGAAAGTGGATGGGGATAGGGTTCTGTCCCTCTCTCTGCTAGCTGGACTTGCTCTGAGTTAATAAAATAATGTGAAACCTGTGTCACAGACAGCTAGAGTGGTGTTTGTGAATCACAGTATGGATGCTTAAAACGTGTAAAAGTGCTTAAGCTTAGAAAAGCAGCTGAAATTCTTTCCAGTACTGTGCAGGATGGAACGAATCAAATGTGCTGCATTCTCGCCCAGTCTGCCAATGACAATGGGACCCTGAAGTGAATTCTGCACACAAATATTTTATCCTCTTTTGTTTTACTGCTCTCACTACAACTTAGCAAGGAACAAATATGTATAAAATATATGCATTCAGAATCAGGGAGCAAGCTGAGGACCATGCTTTTTGCCAGAATAGATGCTTTTTGATTTGATTATTACTGCCTAGCTGAAAACTTTGGATGTAGACATAAGGYATCATATAGGAATTGTATGATAAACATTTTCTGTAAATTGATCAAGTTTCTCCCTGCTCCAGAATATTGTAAATTCCTTTGTGARATAAACAAATWAAAGATAYAAAAGTGATGTTTCTAGAATRGGTCCTGTARGTTCAATTCTTCATAGACATAGGCTTCAAATTTCCTTCTCAGGAGCAATCAACAGAAAGACATGTTGAGACCAGTCCTATTTGTGTCTTATTGTTATCCCTGCAACATCCTGTCCTTATACCTGTACAAAACCTCTGATTACCTCTTTAAATTGTCAGTCTTAGACTTTACATTAAAATCTGTTCTCTTGATGGACTAACTGCAATCCTTCCTCTCACCCATGTATCTCTAAATCTCCTACATATTATCCCATATACTATGTCCCTCTTACCTCCATTCCTTTGCATGTTTCTCTCCTCTATTTTCCCCTCCAAACTTTTCTAAAAAATTGCAAGTAGTGCATTAGTGAGTCGTGTAAAGTGATGCTGTTATTTTATAGAGTGTAGGTAGAGAACTTCAGAAGCACAATAATTGCCCGCTAAGTTCCTTTTTTTGTTTCCCAAGTCTGGGACAAATGCAAAAGAAATTTATTCTGTAAAAGAAAAAAATGCATAGGGCAGAGTATGTGAAGAAAGATGGGAAAAGAGGTGAGATAGACATGTACAACCCACAGTTATTTAGTTTTTGGGACAGTAATTATTCAAACCACAGGAATTTTCATAATTTAACTTAAGGTAAATCTCTGTATAGTCTGATAGTTTTTTTTTTTTGGGGGGGGGGACATAATTTAAAATATTTTTTATGTTAAATTCAAGGCCATATTTCTTTTATGGCAAGAGTAGAACTGTCAGTAAGTTGAGAGTAAAAGAATTTTAAAATATTAAGAGGTTAGTTTTAAAATATGACTCACACTTGGCAGGTTGTATACTTGCTTTAAAATTTAGGAGTTGTTTTAGTCATCACTCAAAAGCCAGGGTTAYTATTTTAACAATAACAGCTTCTCAGGACAGAAACTTTTTCTTCAAATTCTTATAAAGCATCTTCCAAGCTCTTTGTTAGGTACAGAAAAAGAACAGTCCCTTGGCCCCTGGCTGCACTGGTAAATGAATCTGCAGAGGACACTGCAATATTGATGTACAGTGTGTAGTGTACAAAAATTCATTTCTCTAAACTGAATAAATATCCCTCCCTAAAATTTATGTATTTTGAAGATACTTCTTCACATCTTTCTAATTTTCTAAGAGATTTCCACAGGAACGATCATAGGAACAATCCAGGAAGAGGAAACAGGGTATGATAACAGTCAGTTAAGGAGCGTGTCAAAGAAATGTTTTGTTGCCACTTCGTTTCTAGCAATAAAATGCAATTCTGCAAGAACTGCTAATAATTATAATGAGTTATAAATACTGAAAGAGAGATAGCAAATGAATTTTAATCCTGTTGGCAGCCACTCACAAGTGGTGGTGGGTCAGTCCTGTTGAATGTCTTTATCAATGATCTGGATGAGGTGATTGAGTGCACCCTCAGGCAGTTTGTAGGTATCCTCAGGCTGGGTGAGAGTGTTGATATGCTGGAGAGCAGGAAGGCTCTGCAAAGGGATTCTGAAAGGCTGAATTACTGGGCAGAGAGCAATTGTATGAGGTTCAGTAAGGCTGAGATCCAGGTCTTGCACTCGGGTCATCCAATGCAGACTTGGCAAAGAGTGACTGGAAAGCTGCACAGTGGAAAAGGACSTGGARGTRTTGGCTGACAGCCARCTGAACATRAGCCAGYATGTGMCCAGGTCACCAAGATTGCCAGTGACAYCCTGGCCTGTATCAGSAATRGTGKGGCCAGCAGGACCAGGTGGTGATTGTCCCCCCATATTTGGCAMTGGTGAGTCCACACCTCAAATCCYRTGTCCAGTTCKKGGCCYCTCAYTGYAAGAAGGACATTGGAGCTCCTGGAGTGTGTCCAGAAAAAGGCARTGAAGCTSCTGAAGGGTCTGGAGTACAGGTTGTATGAGAAACAGCTGAGGGAGCTGAGGTTGTTTAGYCTGGAGAAAAAGAAGGCTCAGGGAACAACCTGTTTCCCTCTACAACTTCTTGAAAGGAGGTTTTAGCAGGGTCGTGTCCATCTCTTATCCCAAGTGACAAGTGATAGGACAACAGGAAATGGCCTCAAATTRTACCAAAGGAGSTTTTGATTGGATATGAGGAAAAATTGCTTTACTGAAAGTGTTATCAGACATYGGAATTGCCCRATGAAGTGACRGAGTCCCCATCCCTGGAGGTATTTTAAAAGTTTGTAGATGTAGCACTTGGGCTTTARTGGTGAACTTGGCAGTGCTGGGTTAATGGTTAAATGATTTTAAAGGTCTTTTCCAACCTAAAGGATTCTACAGTTCTGTGATTCTATGATCTACTTAGACTTCTGGCAAAGACAGAACTACTACCCAAAATCCTAAAGTATAATCAGTTGCTTAAATGATAAAACAGAATTCCAAAATATTTCCCCAAAACTTTAATGTTTATGCTAGGAAGGAATTTAATACATCCAGCTGTACTGCTCCTCTGGTTCACTTAGATACAAATTGAATTAAAATGATGACTTTTTTTAGCCCAATTAACAAAACTGTTGTTTTCATGATATTTGTTTGAATTTTGCTCATTGCTCTTTTGTTCCACAGAATTAATGAATCCCAAAAGAATTATTTTCCATAGAAKTCTAACCTATTATAAACAGTTTGTTCCAAAGAGTAAAGCTTCATAATTATGTTAATTTTWTTCTGCAGGGTATTTGAACTTTGGAAGTGAGGCACTGTTATGTGTATTGTAAAATAAAACACTAGTTATATTTCAGATTAATTATCAAGTCACTCTCTKAAGGATTAACTTAAATGCATCTATAATTTTGTTATTTGTAGTTCTGCTTTTATGTCTCCTCAGGAGCCACAACTATTGAAAAATATGATCTCAGAACAAACATATGGATTCAGGCTGGAGTAATGAATGGCAGGAGGCTTCAGTTTGGTGTTGCTGTCATCGATGACAAGTTGTTTGTCATTGGAGGCCGGGATGGTTTGAAGACATTAAACACTGTTGAATGTTACAATCCAAAGACCAAGGCTTGGACTGTGTTACCACCTATGTCAACACATAGACATGGCTTAGGTAAGAAAAAAAAATATTTTTCAAACATGCCACATTTTTCAGTTATGTAATTTGTAATGGAAACCTCAGTACTTTTAAGCTATGGTAGTATTCTGACCAGTAACAATAGCTTTTCTGTATTGCTACACGGTATAGAAAATGAAACTGTTCATTATCTGTTCTACTAAAACCACTTGGTGTGATAGAATTATTACAACATCATGAAAAATAGGAATAGAAGATGCTGTTTCAACCGGCTCCAGAAGGTGACGGTAGCCCAGGTTTTTGTTAATAGATCCCTTGGGTCAGTTAGATGGCACTGAATGGTCAGTGTTTGTAAATGCACACTTGTAGGGTTTATTTTGGAGCTATTTGGTTGCAATGGGAAACAGGTATGTAGCCATTTTGTTTATTATTATCTGTAGTAATATAGCAATATAAAAGCATAAAAATAACACAAAAATGTATATGAGGAAGGAAGGAAGGAAGGAAGGAAGGAAGGAAGGAAGGAAGGAAGGAAGGAAGGAAGGAAGGAAGGAAGGAAGGAAGGAAGGAAGGAAGGNGGAAGGAAGGAAGGAAGGAAGGAAGGAAGGAAGGAAGGAAGGAAGGAAGGAAGGAAGGAAGGAAGGAAGGAAGGAATCTGTGATTGAAAACCCTTGGTGATCAGTTAAAAAAAAATGGGCTAAAATTTTACAGATACTTTTGGTCAGCAGATTTAAAAAGTACCATGATAGTTTAAGTTGAGGAATGTTGAGGTTATGACTAGAGAAAAGCTGGTATGTTTTCTATAGTAGGAAAAAAGGAAGGAACTAGGCATTTGAGCACTTGGGGTTTTTTGGCTTCCTGTAAAATAATTTTTAAATTTTTATTTTGAAGTGATTCAGGCTTTTTGTAAACAACAGGTAAAATGAGGAAAGAATCATAAACTGGTATGATTAAATGCAGTTGTTTGAGTTGTGTAAGAGATAGGTTCTTTATCTGGAATTATATAGGAATCATATTACCTGAGAAGCTTAGTTAACAGAATTTATTTCCTTTTTTGTTTTAATTTTTTCTAAGTATCCCATGATTTTAGCAATGCCCTATGCAGTGAGAAATTAATCTGAAGTAATAAATATTTTTTCCATTTGTCTTCTAAACTATGTGCTATGTTATATCCATGTATTAATAACTCTAGAACAGTTTGAATGGATTTTGTATACAGGATAGAAATAAGCACCCACCCTTTGCATGGATGTCTTTTTGTTGAYACAGCAAAAAATTGTCAGATGCACCCCATTGTAACTGAGGTCACGACCAGGTAACAAAATTCACTTTATGCTGTCTTCATGTAGTTTTCAATAGAACCATGTGTRTAGAAGTTGATACATGTAGAGATGAGGAAATAAAAATTGACAGGCCTGGTAGTCAATGTCCATGGTGTTTGTCATATGTTAGGCAGTTTCAAAGCTGCCAGTGGAAGATGAGTGAGAGCTCTTTTAATGGCAGTGTTTGAAATAAGTGGTGCTAAAGTATAAAAAAGAAAGGGCACAGTGTGTGATCCAAAACTATTATTTAAAGTAATAGTGATTCTAATATCCCTGTTGAGTAGTCCATAAAACAGAATGGAACATGAAAGTGCAATAAGATGCCAAAAAGGCAGGGAAAGGCATAAATGAAATATGGGAAAGGTGAAACCTGGCAGACAAAAAGACCAAATAGAAATGCATATAGGGAAGGAAGAAAGAGAATGAAAGAACAAAAAGGTGAAAAATGTGAAACAGGTTGTGGTTTATAAAATCAGCAGTTTTATGAAGCAATTCTGTAGCCACGTTTCCAGTTTCTTCATTGAACTTAATAGTCTATATCTAGAGGAGGAGAGAGAACAGAAATATGGATCCAATGATAGACTAATTAGAATTTTAGATATCAAGTGCAGTGAAACTGTGATTTAAAAATCAAAACAAAAAAAAAAAAAAAAAAAAAAAAAAAAAAAAAAAAAAAACAAAAAACCCAAAAAAACAAACAAACAAACAATAAAAACAGAAAACTAACAAAGATTGGTACTTGGCTTGTCTTTCCAAAAGAAACCATTGAAGTGCCACAGTGAGAGAATTAGGCTTCCAGTATAATTAAGGGAGAATAGCAGTCTTTTCAGGTAGATATTCTAAATTGTCTTATTCTTTCCATGAGCTATGTAAAGTCTGTCTGACTTCTATTTTAGGTTTTGGCTTTGTACTGATCTCACTATCCATAGTCAAACACATATTTGCAAGATGATCAGAGTGGGAAGGAGGCTGACAAGGCATGGTATTACCTCATAAAATCCTGTACAACTTAGAGTGGAGGCAAATTATATATTTTTCCTCCTCTCCTCTTGGAAGAGAAAATCTTGCCAGTTGTAATCATCTGAATGAAAATGCTGTAAATGCTATAAAAGCCTCAGATTTATTTGCATAGGATATAGGCCTAGGGTAGATAGAATTCACTCTACCCAGAGTCAATGACCATAGAAGACCTGAAGAGTTTCCAGATGTCAATTTACACAATGAATGAGGCTTCAACCTATTCTTCTGAAGAAGCTAAATATCTAATATAAATGCATTTTAAAGGACCTGAGGACTAGGCTTGTAATTAGAAAAAGTGAATGCTTGTTTATAATTGGAYTGCATGAAACTAGCATGTGCAGGAATGAATATTTAAAAGACCGAGTTCAAGAATCAGAAATGGAAGCAGAATAAAAGAAGTTAGGTATCCCAGAACAWCTTAGATGTGTCTGACAAAATATCAAATGGAACTGTGTGTTTGCACGAAGGCTTGTTTCTCCATTTCCCTGAAAGGGAATGACCCACTGTGCTTCTTAGACCCAGCTTGATTTTCCACTTCCATGCYTACTGCTCTAGAGTCCAGCTCTTGAGTTAGAGGGAAGGGAAAAAATCCACTGAGCAAAAATACAGAAATACTTCTGTACCTTTCAAGCAATAATGAGAAATATTAATAGAGGGAAAGATTTTGGAGAAACTGAACTATCAGTATTCTTACTATATAGTAAATTTCASAAGTAAAATACATATATAAATATAAATATAAAATATAAAAATCTAGACACATATGGTAATTATTATTACTGGATATTTTAAGCAGTATAATTTTAATATGTATATTATAGGCCTTATTATATTTTACCTACTTTTAGAAGTATTCCATTGTTGACTATCTCATTGATTCAAAATTACTTGCTTTAAGTAATRTTCATATTTGCAAAACAAATTATTGTTTATCAAGTATTTTTACATTGTGTAAAGCTTAGGGCATAATTACAACTCCACAGTTTTAGAAATGTAAGAATTTGGGTAGGATTCAACTGCCTAAGTAGGTGTATGTACAATGGAGTAAAGCAACTAAGATGGCATAAACCCATTTCCATGGGAAAAAGAAGTCTAGCATGTTTAGGACTAAATTATTTGTGTCTTGGATGCAGTTCCTGCCTCTCAAGGTACAAAAAATAGTATTGATTAGGCTGGAAACAGAGAATCTGGTAAAGCAAGTATAACTTAGATTCCAGTTGCACTGGATTTTTTAAAAAAAACAAGCCAAAGATTTTGTATTGGTACTTATGCAGGTATGTGTGCATGATTTGACAAATGTCAAAAATACAGAGACTTGAAAAACTATTTAAGATACAAAACTAAACAAAAAAAAAAAGTAAATTTTAATTAATACTTTTATATAAATAAAATTAATATATGAATGAAGTGCATGATATCTTAAAGGGATAGAGGTAGCATAGTAGCATCAATGGAACTGCTTGCCAGTGTAGTCATTTCTGATGGAATTATTTGTTCACAAAGCAATAAGTTAAAAAAAAATATTCTATATAAAAACATTTTTCTATGTAAATATTGACATGAAGCAGACATTTTTAATGCACTTGCTCTCTCCTTGGTAAATAATTTTTAACAATACACTTGTAAAATTTCAATTTATTTTTAAAATCAGCCTTCAGTGCAATATCAGAAAAAGTATMAGATACTATAAGCCTGATTAAATCCGTACTAACAAAACATTATCTGGTTACACTGAAACAAATGAAGGAGAAACACATAGATAACACATATTTGATACCAAAAATTTATAATGAACAGGTCATTAAAATAAAAATGACGTGTCTTAAAGTTGAATTTTATGTGATTAATATGGAAAATGATCACCTCTACTTTATTWTATACCAAATACTTTTTGTTTGGAAACAAAGCCTTTAAAGAATGAGTGTTACTAACAGATTTTTTAGAGCACTTCTATCAAGAAAGCATAGGCTGTAAGATTCATGAGCAGAGTAGATCTGATACATAGCAAAGTAGCAAAACCATTAACTTTAAAGGCTGTCTGACTTTCACCTCTTTCATGAAACATCATATAACATAGATTATTGCTTACTCAACTCAGAAAATCTAATGTGATGAATGATACCTCTCTTTAGACCTAGTTTGAAGGACAATTTTCAAATCAGTGAGAGTTGAACTTTCATCTTCCATATCACAAACTTTTGCTGTGGCAGTTAAGCAGTGATGTTATTTTAGATAGTGCTTAAGCCCCAATAAATACATGTTTGTCTATGGAGTTACAATCTGTCAGAAAGCATTCCAGGAAGAGTAGAAACCATTAAAATARACTAGGAGTATAAATAAAAGCTTGATACCACCTGAACACTCCCATCCATGGTAACTGTAAAATAAGCTATAAAAATTTAGAAGATAAAAGAGATCTTTGTTCTTTTTTCTCTGCTATCTTGCATGATAGCTTCTTCTTTTTATGGATCACTATTGCTGRGCTACAAAGGAGGCAAAAATAGCAAATTTACATCTTCCACTAACATRCAACAAAAATTAGTAAAGGTTTGTTCTGAGTTTGGATTATTTGTTTATTAGGTTTGGTGGGGTATTTTTGGTGGG
>NW_026623943.1:234042-266257 GCF_030028575.1 Malurus melanocephalus
TTCAAATTTTATGTATGCTGTCTGTATGCAAAAGAAACCCCTATGTGGAGATTAAAAAGTACAGCGTTGAATAGCCRGATACATGAGAATCTGAGATTCCATTCTGGACATCTGGGCATATATTAACCTGGAGGCCAGAGACAAAAGGCAGGAAGAAGGAAATGCCAGTAAAATGCAGAGAATKGAATTAGCATTGAAACCAACAGATTAGGTCATACCCTATTAGTATGATCAAACTGTAATTATTTATGATTAATTAATTTTCCAATATTGCAGAACAACTATTTATAAATAATTCTTGAATGATATAATCATATTTTTTTGTATAATGTTTATTACAGTCCCAAACAGCTAGAACATTGGATAAAGGAAGCTTTTCCAGATATTGGTTTGTTAGAACATGCAGACAACTGAAAATACTATATTATAACATTTCATGCTATCATATATATGATATGGACTAAATTCTAYTGCCCTGGGCAATGATATTCCAGATATGAATATCACTTTGGTCAGTTGGGGTCATCTGAGAAAGATTCTTGTCCCATAAATGTTCAACTCAAGATCCTGTGGTAAATATCTTATTTTTCTGCAATGGTTCATTTTTCTGGGTACATCAGCATCTCATAAAGCAGTGCTATAGTGAGGATGTGTGTTATCCATCTTTATGTGGTGATTTCTGTGCACAAATCATCACCTCTGAAAAATCCAAGTATACAAAAATGCCCAAACCTATCACTACCTAAACATTGAGTAGAATAGTTCCTCAACAGATAGTTTACCAGAGTATAACAATCCTCTGATATAGTTGTGATCTTTACCCCAGCATCAGCTGGTAAGAGATTAGTTTCAGAATTAAATTAGTTTGGATTAGATTAGATTAATCTCAATGAGATTGAAATTAGTTTTTGCCTTTCTTTTAGGCAACATTAACTAGTATTAAGTACCTCCGTGTAGTTAAATTATTGTTATTWTTATCATGTGAAACGTCTGGAAAAATATACCATTCTAACTGCTTTCACTGTGGGTTGACATGAGGCTTGAACGTTTGTAACTATTTTCTCTGCAATTTTGATTTGCATGTATATTAGATTTTTGCTTTGGATTTTTCTCCTAATCATGGGGAACATTACAGGGATTTGTTTTCTGAGTTGAGTAGCTTTTCTTTGTACTTTGCACCTTTATTAAGTAATAGATCATGACCCGATTCACTAAAGACTTACAAATCATAATAGCAACACTTATTATAATTTCTGAGTCATGTACTGAGGATAATAGTATGGCAGAGTTGAGAACCTAGTGTCTTATCTGCAAAACTGAATGTAAATAAAGGCAGATCTTTGCTTCTATAAATTTGTATTATATTAGCATGTGAGTGTAATATCTTCTGGCCCAAGAGGGCAGTGATATTGATACAATTCTTTAAATCAACCTTGATACTTGCTTGTGAGTAAACATAGGGATAAGTATTTTCAACACTGAGTCACTGAGTATTCATTAAGGAAGGTAGGTCAGGTCTAATTCTCTAACTAATGACACAGTAAATTCCAAGCTTGGCCTATGGCAGTCCTATATGCAGCATCCCAAGGACAGCAATTGTGTTTCACACTCAGTCAATAGTTAATATTATGACTTTGAGGACTGAATATGAGGTTTAATTCATCATTTAATTCATGATGCCTAATTTAAAGCAAATTGGATTTTACTTTCTTTCACATCACTACTATGGAAGAAATGTGGCTTAAGACTTAGGAGGGAAAGAAAAGAGTAAGTAAAAGCAGCCATGTTAATTACAATTAATACAAAATTATATAAATATGCTTTTGTGGGAGTGGATGAGAAAGGAGATTGTTAGAAATGTGCTTCTACCTGGTCACTAAATAAAAGCAGAGCTTAAAAGGATGGAATAAAGTCTGGGTGTTACTTGATCAAGTTTAATATCTGGATAACCAACCACTGATTTGTCTTTTCACCTTCAATGTCATGATGTGACCGTCATCTTCTTGAAAGGTAATGTCTTCATTTATAGTATAAGTTGTTGGATACAATATTGTCCTTCTTAGCTGAAATTTCATGTCTCAACAAATTTCAAAATGCAGAGACTACAGTAAAGCTAACACCCCAGATAATTCTTTCTTTGACATTTTATATCCAAGTGTCAGTATGAAACTATATAAACAGTTTTTTTTTTTTTTTGTAAAAAGATTACACTGTTTAAAATTTCACTTTGTAAAATTAGGTCCATCAGGAAGATAAAGAAATGTAGAATTAAAAATATGATAGGCAGTACTCCTTTATTTTGTATCATCACAGAAAAGCAATTTAAAATCCCATTCCAGTCTTCAAGTATAAATAATTGGAACTGTACAGATCTCCGCACCTATTAGTTAGACATAATGGGGTTTTTGCTGCATAGCTTCATGAAGGCAATCAAAAATAAAATGCCTGCCATTGCAAACTGGACAATTAATTTTTTAGATCTCATTTAATTTAAAAATAACACTGTTTGCTTTTACAAATTTTGAAGTCACACTGCTTAGGAGAATTATTTTCCAGGTACTTTTTTTGTTCAGGAAAACACTGAGGTTTCTCCATACTGTTTTTACTGCACTTTACTCAATATGTTGCTGAAAGCATATCTCCTCTTAAGAGAACAAGTTGCTTTCTTTCCTAAAAGAGATGTTCATAGTTGGTTCAGCTGTTCAGTAACTGCATGAGAACTAGGAAAGCGAAACTGTTCACAGTGTCATTCATCACAATTCTTCAAAAGATGGGTAGAACAAATTACTTCTTCAATGCCAGAATAATTATTTTCTACAAATTAAAAAAATAAGACCTGATTCCACCAATTTCCAGTTTCTTTTTGCAGATCAATAATAACTTTGGTTATTTAATGTAATTTTCTTACAGTAAAATGCTCCCTTTCTGAATGCGTTACTGCTTTTGTCAGAGAACAGCAGAGCACTAGCATCATATGAAGAATT
Organism: Malurus melanocephalus; assembly: GCF_030028575.1. Taxonomy (NCBI): domain Eukaryota; kingdom Metazoa; phylum Chordata; class Aves; order Passeriformes; family Maluridae; genus Malurus; species Malurus melanocephalus. Next base: position 237,027 of record NW_026623943.1, read on the forward strand.
TAATCCAAGAGGATTCTTTTCTTTTCTTCTGGTGCCTTCAKCTGGTGTTACCAAATTGTTGAACATGAGGCACAGGAAGAAAAGCTATGAGGGCTGTCTGTCATTTCTATTCTCTTAGCAAAGTGTCCTGAAAGTGCTAACAGAATTATTCTTCTGTGCAATTTGTTTAATGGCAAATAAGAGCTCAAGTGTGAGGTGAAAAAAAATTCTCATTTAGATGCAGGAAAAGCTTATTCTATAAAATATGTTTTAATAAAAAAACATTGTTTACATTCTGAGTGTAAATCTAGGTTTATGTTTATTATCTTGTGGGCATAGGTGACAGAAAACAAAATTGTATACTCTGACGTCAGTTTACTGTAGGACACATAACGAGCACGAAAACTGGTTTCATTAAGTTGAAATGAACTCTGACTTTCTAACACACTATTCAGTATCTTGACTACAAAAAAGATGAAAAATTTTATCTCAAGAGACCAAGCAGAAATTGGCTGCACCATTTAGAAAAAAACAAAAGGTATATAAAGTTCAGTACCTTTGCTCTTTATGGAGGAGGAATTCTACAGTGTGCTAATAGGATTGTAACTCTGACATTTCAACACAGACTACTTACAGTGCATTTAATTTTTTTTCTTCTATTAAAACAAATGACCTGGAACATTCAGAAAAGAGAATAGTCTTGTTTCATGAATTGTAAGGGAAAATATTTTGCTTTGTGATCTTGGGGAATGTATCCCTTAAGATTTTGATTGTGGTGTTGCCATTTGCTGTTATCACAGACTGTTCAGTAACTTCAGTCAGAGAAGGGATGTATTGCAGTGTATCCTGTGTGATGAGGAGGCTACAAGCAACATATTYGGGCCTACCCTTTAATCCATATGTGTGATATAAAAATCACATAGAAGTTCTGGCACCTAAGCTTAAAACAAATTCAAATGCTTGAATTCAATGCTTGAATATTGAAACTTCTCATATGAGGCAGCTGCTGTAATATAAAATGTGTATTTATATATTTCCTTGGGGGAGATGATTACATTATCATTACTTCTCATTAGAATATTTTGAAACATATGGTGCAAACACTGCCTAATGTGGATAGAAAATACTTCTGCATTGATTAGAACTTTCCCAACGTGGCTTCTTAGAAAATGTAAGAATCAGACTGTGGGCCTTCATCAACAAGTGGGTCTGAGCACAGGTAACAGAGGCACCCAGCAGATGCAACAGTTTGTGCAGCAGCTTTCACAAAAGGGGGCGAGAAACTACTGTGGGCAATATGTTTCTTTCTGCAATGGGGAAAAAATCAGCAGGAAATAATCAGAAGCATCTCACAGAGTTCTACCCGCTGTCTATAAACTCAAAAGTTCTCATGAGAAGAACAGAGAAGCCATTGAAGACTATTTTCTGTATAAAGCTAATTTGCAAAAGTAAGAAATGCACAGAGAAAGTAACATTATATTAGTGCAATGAGCTTATCAGCTTTCATTGTCATGATTTCAATTTAATATTTGATATTCTGGAATATCTCAAATATCACTTTAATATTCTGGAAAAATTATAACTGGAACATGTGATTGAATTGAAAGCATTTGTGGGCAAGACAATTAGAACAATTGGAGAATGAGTTCTATAGAAAAAGATGAGGCTCAACCTTCATTTGGGGGAAAATGTTTGTAGGCATTAGTAGGGTTTCTTGAATTATTTTCCTTTTTAAGTTAAAAAATATTGACAAAGGAAAATCAACATACAAATTGTAGGAACACTTTCTGTGAACACTGAGATGAAACATGTTCAAACTCATTGGTAAATATAACTTTAAAGTTAAATCAGCTTTTAATGAATTAGTTTTCTGAAATAGAGCAAAACATTCCTACACAGAAAGAGGAAAGTTCACATTGTTTTAAATTAAAGATAGACTTTTCTGCAAGAAAAAGTAAAGCCATTCTCTGAAACTTTAATGATCTACTGTTTTCTGACTTTTCATGAGTTCAAATCATGTGAAATGGAGTGAGAAAAAAAGACATTGACTTAGAATAGGACTGGATTTAGCCTGAGATTTTTCACAGCGATGCTCATTTGGAATCATGGATTCATAGATGGAATTACTGAGCTCACTGTCTTGTAACAAATGGTGCTTAGCTATAACTTGTCTTCCAGAGCCTTCTAAGCTTAACTGAAGAGACTGTGAGATAGAGAATTCATCAGTTCCTTTGACTGGGTGATTCAAACCCCTCCTAGTTAAAAAAAAAAAAAAAATTCTTATTAAAATATTTCCTACTTCACTTTTCACATTTACATTATGTTTTACTTTTCTTCAGTATTTAAAAGGATCTTCATATATCCAACGTTATTTTTTTTTGTGAAGGTGTCTCGTTGGTTCTTTTTTTGTGTTAGTGTAAAACTGAGGAAGCCGCCTTAATTTCTAATTACTTGCTCAAGCCTTCAAATGTGTTTTTTTTTTTTTTTTTTTTTTTTTTTTTTTTTATCTTTTTGTGTTTTTTTTTTTTTTTTTTATTCTCTACTAGTTCATCAGGGGTCCTGAAACATTGTCTATTTTCTTCTACTTGATTGACAAAATTTTTGTTTTTTTTTTTTTTTTTTATTCTGTACCAGTTCATCAGGGGTCCTGAAACATTGTCTATTTTCTTCTACTTGATTGACAAAAATGGTGAAAAAACAGATTCTTTCTCTTCTCTTCTCTGCGGAGCCCTGTATAAGCAATTCCATTCAGTGAAATCCCCCTTAAATTGGCAGTAATCTGAGATCTATCAGGTATCCAGTCCATAATTTATTGTGTGCTTTACTGCTATTCTAAAGAGCTTATTCGTGGTCAGAATGTTATGAGATACTAAAGAGAATACAGAAAAGTGAGAGGATCATATCATTGACAGGTTATTCCATGAAGCAAACACTCTTTTCAAGGAATGAAATTAAGTTTGACAAGACCTGTTTTTCATAGAGCCATGTGGAGCAGCATTAATTTTATTCCTGCTTGTTAATTCTTAATTAATCAAATCTCAAATTAGTGCTTCCATTTTCATTTTAAATATACAAATATATTTGGTGGTTGTGTTTTGGAAAAAAAAAAAAAAAAAGATTATCTTTTACTACTGACACAGGAAACATGCTTTTATCTATCTTCTCTCACTTTCTCCTCCATTTTAGGAGTTACAGTGCTTGAAGGGCCCATTTATGCAGTGGGAGGACATGATGGTTGGAGTTATTTGAACACAGTTGAGAGGTGGGACCCTCAAAGTCAGCAGTGGACATTTGTGGCAAGTATGTCAATTGCCAGAAGCACTGTTGGAGTTGCAGCTTTAAATGGCAAGTGAGTAGGGTATGCTTACACAATTGAAACACTTCTTTTGAAAACCAATGAAGCTTAATTGTCATTGCTTTCCTTTATTAAGTTGCAGTGGCATTGAAATGTTCCTGAGTAGATCAAATGGTCAAAGCTGTGTTAACAACCCTGTTACTCTACAAGAAACTGGTTTCAATGGTGCATAAGCCGTGCAAGACACGAGCAGAAGTAACATCTAGACAATAAACATCTGGACAAATAACCCTGGAGATATTGATCTAAGATCATGAGGAGTTGCTTATGATTATGTATATATATTCCAGCTTTGTTTCTTTTGTGTAGCTGACCATATATTTAATGCTTCCCAGTTGATAAAATCTCAATTGAATTTTGCATTACTTATACCAAACATGTTTAAATTAAAACAGAGGTTACGTGTGACCCAGAAAGGTAGAATGGACACCACTGAAAACTGAAAAGCAGTGGTCTCACTGCAACAAATAGAAATAGTCTATTGATTTATATTTTTTAAGCCAAATAATCATCTTTAGTATCCCTTATGCAAGAAAMTACAACTGGCAAACAAATGTAGGGACCAAACCTTTTAACTCTCAGGTGCTATTCTTGCTACCTTGCTGTTCCACACAACTGACATGTGCTACATTCCTCGGGATATTGGAAATGGATATCTCAATGAGAAACAAGATTATGCATTTAACATTAAGTAAAGGAAAAAATATTTTAGTATGGAAGTTCTGAGGAGTTTTTATTGCTTATTCATTATTTCTTTGTTCTGCAGTGAAYTAAATAAGTAAATAAGTTAATACATTAGATTGTCTTTGAAGTGAGAGTTATAAACTATCATATGTATGTATCCCTCACACTGCTTTGGGTACTTCATATAAAATGGATATTGGATGCTAAATATTTCAAATGTGAGTTTCTTAAAAGACTTGAAGAAATGCAGTCTGTTCTTTTGTGTTTTAGTGTCGGAAACTATTCCATTTGTGATCTTCCATTGCTCTATAGTGGGCTTAATTTGTTTTCCATTTAAATTAAGAAGAAAAATGGAAGTAATATTTTTCTATCAGCTTATGATGGTAACAAATTAAAACAATTAAAGCTTTCATATTCTGATCTCCTCAGACTCTAAGTGAGGTGATTTTTTTTAACTAATTTCCTATTAGTTCCCCATGTATTGAAGCGTTTTTGAAGCTCACTTATGTAGACCATGCAAGTAAATGATCAATTATTTTGCTGCTCAAACAAACTGAATACAATACTATCTGCACTTGGCAAAACAGGGCACACTGAAATGAATGTTATTTCACTGAAATAAATTTTAAAATTTAAACTGAAATTCTTATATCATCATCATCTTTTCTAAAACATTAAAAGGACTGTATCAACACATGCATCATAACTTAATCTTGAAAATATTTAATTATTCAAGTGATAAAATCCTTCTCATTTTCTCAGACATGCAGAGAAATAAGTATCTGAAGTATTTTTACAAAAAGTTTTAAAATAATGGCATTTGACAGTGTTCTCTTCTATAATCATGTTGCCTTATTACATTCAGAAGTTGCAGTATTGTTTCACCCAGGGGGACTTAATGGAATATCTTCCTCTCACAGCACAAAGGTCACCTCATTGTTACCTTCACATTTCCCAGAGAAATAGGATGAAGTAGTTACCTCCTTCAATGAAGAGCACAGTGATATTTATTTTCTTAACTGTCTGCCTAGATGTAAGAGACATCTAGGACAACTAATAAAACAGCTAGATGGTTTTCTAAATAAAAGAATGACACATGACAAATTTATTTTACCAGAATTTCAACAGAACAATTTATCTAGTGTTATTTTACATAGGAAATAAATATTTAAGATGGGGGAAAAAAAAGGTGAACTCTACAGGGATTTGAAGAAGAAAAATAAACTGTATGCATTAACTAGAATGTCACAGTTATCCCTGGAATTCCTTAAATACCTGTCTTGGTTAAAAAAGTCTAACAGCAAGAGCAAGTTAGCTAAATTACCAGACCATCCCAAGTTGCATCAAAGGGAACAATATTGTATGGTTCATGTTGGACACATGATGCAGTACCATTTGGATGATCTTAAAAAGCAACACAAATAAGGTATTTAGTAGTAAGTATGTGAATTAAAAAGCCTTGTGTTTGAAGAAAATTAATGTTAAGAAGTGAAAGAGGTGAAAAAAGCTCTGTACATTGTAAGCACAGAAAAAAAGAACAGTAGAAGAAATCCGGGGGAAAAAGAATGGAAATGCTACTGAAAAATTGATAAAGTTTTATTAATATTGGAAATATTTATGTTATTTGGGTTATTGTGTGGAGTTATGGTATTGAAGGAAGTCCAGGTGCAATTGCAAAGCTTATATAGTGTACCATGACTGTAAAGAATGCCTGTTATGCAAAAGAAAATCCTGAAACTGTTACAGTTGGCAAAGGAACAGATGCACAAAATAGCTTCATTTCACCTAGGAAAATAGAGATGGAATAAAAATAACAGGGGGACAACACAATCATGCCCACAAAACTGTCATCAGGTTCCAAATGCCTGTTGATTAATTCATAGAAAGAGTAATATTATGTGTTTTTTATCCAACACCAAAGACTGGAATCTGAGAATTTTCACTTTCAGTAATATTTTTCTTTTCCCAAGTCAACAAGCCACCAATGGGTTGTGGGTGCCACTAACAATATATACTGAGACTTTGGAGATTCCATCTCCTTCATTTTCATGTGTTTCTTGTAGTAAAATAGTAACGCAAGAGTGAAGTGTGTTATCCTTACTATATATGTACACAGACACACAYGCGCACGCATTTATTTTTAACTTGATGTCTTCACCAATTTTTAACATGTTTTGGTAGGTGTTGTAGGACGTGCCATAAGTATAGAATTTCATGGGAAAGAACATCATCCTTTCTGCCTTGTTACTGTTATCAATCCTATTGCACAGACTGGAAAAGAAAGAGTGCATGAACTTCCTCTGATCAGCAATAGATATGGGTGTTAAAATATTAAATGTGAAATGGCCGTTTACACTTTGAAATAACTGGGAGAGGGTGGTCTTTTTCATATGCAGATAACAAATCAAAAGTTGGGATTAATTATTTGAATTCTTTTGGGCTGATATAAGTGGTGTGTAACTAGTGTGAAATTTCTGCTATGTAAGTGACATTCTACAGTTGTCAGCAGATAGTGCTGAAACAATAGGATTTTTCTACAGTATAGGTTAGAAGCTCCAAGGAATCAAAAGTATGAAAAAGTCTTCTATTTTCCAGAATTATTTTTTATTATCACTTACTCTTTCAAGATTTTCTTAATTTTCTCATTTTTTAACTCAAGAAGAAAAGAAAAATCTAGTTGACACTTTCAATCCAATAAATACTAATCATTTCAATAACTTAAAATGTAAATGCCTCCAAATTTATAGCTAATACCATAGTTATTTACTAGCCCTCTATTAAAAATTCTAATATATGAACGACACTTTCCCTAAGAGCACTAAACCTTTACAACATTAATTTAATTTAATTTTAGAAAGTATTTTATGCTAATGGTGTAGCTCTAAGTAAAAACAAAATTAAGTATACATATTTCCTCAGGAACACACACCTTAAAGATATTCTCTGTATCATACAGATTTATCTTATTCCAAATATTTGTGTGTCACTGCCATAACTGAAGTTTTTCTATATTGCTCTATTATATATGGCCACACAGACTGCATTGCAAAATATATTCTTTAGTTTCTACTGATATATTCAAAATTGTCAATATTTTTTGAAGCAACTGTAGCTTTCATGGCAGAAAGTCCAGCCCTTTATTTTTGATCACTTTAACAAATATCAGTAAATCTGTGTTACAAAAGGATAAAATACTCAGCTGTTGATATGATCCACAAGTTGACTTTAAATGGTAAAACATCATAGCAGTGCCTTAAGTGTCAAAAATAATGACTTTGACACACACTGGCAAGCAGTTCAATCTCAGGTAACATCTTGTGGAATCAAAGAGAAGGGAATCCTGCCCTTAATTGATTACCGCGCCCTCAAATATGTGCTACAGCGAACTTGGTATTTCCCTCTGCTGCTATTGTTTTTATTAAATACCACATACTCTTGTTGGTATGTAATAGATTAAAAAAGCAAGGAATTTTTTAATCTTAACTTTTAAAAATAGAGCTGCATAAGTATTCTTTTAAATATTTTGCTTTTATTTGAGAAAAAAAGGTTTTATAAGTATTCATTGTCTCTGAAGGGAAGTAAAAGAACAAGGAGAAATACTTCAAGAGAATATTATTCCCCATCAATTCCTATCTGATCACTTACTGATTGCTATCACAGGCAAAATAGGCTCGATTTGGGGAAAATTAATACAATTTATTAGTAATGAAAATAGATTCTGGCTAGGGAGAAGCAACCCCAAATATTATAGTAGAACCTTTCTTCCCCCCTTTCCCTGGCTCAATTTGTATCTTGTATAATCTTATCATTTTATAGCCCCATCCCTGAATGGTCCAGGGGGATGGGGGTTGTGGCCAGCCCATAATTGTTTCTGTCTGCCACTCCTTTTTCCTCATGCATTTTCCTTGCTCCATCATGGGCTCTCCATGGGCTGCAGTCCTTGGGAAGATAACCTCCCACTCCACTGTGGTGTTGTCCACAGGCAGAGCAGCCTGTGATTGTTTTGAGCAGGAGAATGCAATGCAAATACTACAGGCAAGATGCATAAGCTGACCCAGAGATATTTTCCTCTACAGGAAAAAACCCTTAAGCATAGATCCTCTTAATTCAATACATCTTTAAAACTGGACTTGTTTGGCAAGCCTCATCTCTCTCCCTCAAGTGCATTTCCTTCCTTTTTCCTGTTTKCCTTAGATACTGATACTTTTTTGTATTTTTGTTGAAGGACAGTCTGCTATAAAAAGCCAGTGATTTTCTGGTTGTGTCCTTTAAGTAATTATTTATTATCAATTGATAATATCAAATTTTGTCTCTTACTTAACTGTAGCAGATGATAGAATTTAGTTAATACTCCACATTTGATTAATTCTTAGTAAGTACTGATAGAAATAGAACATACCAATGATTATTTTTTTAAAAAAAGCATTTGTAGATACATATTTATTATTTTTCCCTTCACACCATTAATTTTTTACATTTTCAGTTTTGCCAGTTAGGTAGAGGGACTTTAATAACGATGTAGCTTTAAGATTTTTATTTTATAGGTATTTACCTATTTTTATTCAGTTACATTCATTCAGTTCCACCAGTTTTGCAATAATTGGATTCATTCAGTAATGGATTTTCATAAATTGGATTATTGTTTTGGCAGTGCTTTCCCAGCTATTCTCTGTTTCATTTTGAATGGAAACAGAAAGCTGGCCAATAGAGATGTTGGCATATGCGCAGTGGAATGTTTTTGGTTTCAGGTCATTAAATGAGAAAAAATGGGAAGAAACTTGTGTTATTTAGATCAATATTGTGCCTGCTGTAAATAGCAGTTGCTTTAGTTTAATATATCCCTTGTGATTATCATGCACTCTTACAAAGTGACTATCAGAAAGTTTAGCCTGCTGAACCTTCATTTTTAAGAAAAATAGCACAATTCAAACCAAATTAGTGTRAGCACCAGAAAGGTTCTCAAAATCATCTTGTAGTTAGTCTCTCACCAGGAATATAATTGCTTTGGACTGACCTTGGAGAGACAAAGGTTAATAATTCCACAAAGTCCTTAATAGTAGTTCGGTGTTTGGCACGAGAGAATTAGCAATGTATTACATTCATATAACCACCTACAAAACTTGATTGTGTGGCTGATTACAACCTCCTCCAGGAGTTCTGCTTCTTTGGCTTTYATGCATCATATAATAAACTATCTGTGGCATTTGCTCTTAGCAGAATCATTAAGGCTTATTACTAATTCAGTGCCCTGGTCTGATCTTTTGTACTTTTGCACACAAATTCGTATTTCCTACATGGGGGTCTCACGCGGCTCAGTGAATGTACAATTTAATTCAAAGTGCATCGCAGTCTCTCTTTTTCAAGGAAGATTTAACCTGTTATTTTTCATGCAGCCTGTACAATAAGAGACTCGGCACAGGTTTGTTGGTTTTGTTTTGTTTTTTTTTTTTTTCTCTGGGGCTAGGCTAGCCTTAAAAAGATACAAGCTAGATAAATATATGTAACTCTTAGAATGGTAAAAAAATCATGAATTTTACAGTAAAACCACTCTTTTTCCTACAGTCCAAAAGCAGATGCCTATGCAGCTAGGATACCTTTATTTTTAGAAACTGATTGTTAGAAKACACAGCGGATTCTAAAGACTTTGCTGATCTGCTGGGTTAAACTTGATGAGCCTATTTTCTCTAGCTATTCTGTGGCCAGGTCCCAGATGATTGAATCACACCTCTATTTTGAACGTTTACTACAACTCTGCATCTTTTAGTKTGTATGCCCCCCACTATGCCCTTGTCTTCATCTGCCACCCATACATCAAAATTTTTGGACTAGCTGACTGTTGACCATGCAATGAATGTTTTTTCTCTCAATATTTTATGTCACAGAATGATGGAATGACTTGGGTTGGAAGGGACCTCAAAGATCTTGTAGTTYCAAACCCTCTGCCATGGGCAGAAACACCAGCCATTAGATCAGGTTCTCAAGCCCTCCCATCAAATTTATCAGTAGTTACTATTGATTTTATKCCAGGCACTTACTCTATAACTCTATTTTTTTCCATTGCTTTTTGAGTCAAACTCTATTTTTTAATTTACTTCACTACTGCATAGTAAATACAAGAAATGCCTTTCCAAATTTACATGCAGAAATAAGACTTCATTGGTGCTTCCCATCCACAAAATWACTGTATTTTCAACTTTTGCCAGTGAACTACATGGACTTAATCAAGACAGCATAGATAAATATCTTTCCTCTCCTGTATTCTGATTCTTAGGTCAGGTTCAGTAGGCCAGCACTGATGAAAATTATTACTGGCCCCTCACTTCTACCAAGCAGGTATTTTTTTTACAAGAGTAATTCTCTGCTGCTCTTTCAGACACACTGAAAGGCCAGAAAAGAGTATAAAAGGGCCTAACCAAAAGAGTGGCTAAGGTCTTTGATATTCATAGTCAAAGAACTTTGAAAGGCAAAACCTCATTAAGAAATGCAGCAAGGGCATGATTCAACTGTTTTCACAAGCCATACCACCTCACATCAAAGGCAGTCTGGTCTTTTGAGGCTGACTTGTCAAACTGAATTTAAAACTGGCTCTTCTGAGTTGTTATCAAAGGTTTGTGATGACAGAACTGAGATAAATGCTTTTGATCCAGCTGGTCATGATTTCTCCTAATGCTTCCTACTTTGAAACCTCTACTTCATTTTCCCAGCCAATTATACATATAGTTATATATATATATATATGTATGTATGTTCAGGAATCTCTCCATCTTAGTACGAGAAGTAAAAAAAAAATCCTGAAAAGACAGAAGAGACTGAACTTAGTCTGGTTTCATATCTATTCACGGTATCTGAATCAGCTGAAATGTGGATCATTTGAGAATAGAAATCTATAACATCTCCACAGGCAGAATTTTCACTGTGGAGATAACAGTGCTCAGTACTGGATGATTTCTTTTCCATATTGATCTCTCTCTCTAAGCAGAGATATCTAATTATTATTTTTATAATTGTAGGATACACGATGAAGAGCAATTCAGCTAATTCAGAGAAATACATTATACTTTTCCCTATAGAAGTTTTATTACAAACTATTACCAAGCTAGATAAAGCTGAAAAAGTGGATTAATTTGAAGTCACCTAATAAAATAGGACCCTAAGCAGGAAGGAAGTAAGACTACAAAATATCTTTGATTATAAGTATTTCAAAAATTTCAGATAGCTGTACAGTATYCTGAGTATTCAGCACTTATTGAAGAGTTGTTCTGTCATTTTGGGTATTTGTGAACATGGATTTGGAAATTTGGCTGAAGCCTTGGAAGCAATTTCTGACTGAAGTGTTCAAGCTCAGCCACAAMCAGAGCTTATTACCTGATTTCCAATTTTTATTTGTCTGAACTATTTTTATTTCACCTTTGTGAAATAAAAAATATATATATATATATTAATGATTCCTTGCAAAGATAGAAACACAAACTCTAAAATGATAATTCTTATATATGATTTTGAAAATTAATTTTGTTCTAAATAGGAGTGATAATTTTAGCAAAAGACCAGGTAGTCCCAGTCACTGGCTGAAAGTTTTATCAGCTACTTATGAACAGCCTTTGCTGTCTTTTTACCAGCAACTCAAGAGAGCCTTCAGCTACATTTTATTAGCTGTCTGAATACGAATGGAGGAATAAGAAAGTATCTTCCACTTTCAGTGGGCAAATATCARCTTATGGATTTATTTCAGTTGATAGACAATGGAATAAATAAGAACTTTAATGCCAGATGATGAAATAGCAAAGTGGTGGGTATTTTAACTAGGGGTACACAAGATTATTGCACTGAAGTCTGCAAAAGTGTTGATTCTTTGCATTTTTCAAATGGTGTTCAGTGTTTACATGTCCAAATATCTACTTAGAAATRCATTTGCAAATCTTAGGAGTGTTAATAATGGCTTATATTTTTGGGGATTGGTTCACTTACTGACATCTAGTTGTCTACTGCCATTTAAATTGCTTCAGGGTGCCAGCAGTCATGAATTTTTCTGCTGTATACTGTTTGCCATATATCTCAGCCTGGAAGGAATGCCAGCATACCTAAATGTCACAAAAAATATTTTAACACTGTCTGTGGGTAGCTGAACTAAGTCACATCTGTGAAAATAAAGATAAAATCCTTGCAGACACCTACATGCAAATACTTATATTTACATTTATATTATTGTAAATGTTTTTGATCACGTTTAAATTTTTTAAAGTGCTGTTCTTTAGGCTCAGCTGACTACCTGGAGCATAACAGCAAGTTATACACTGTAGACATCCACAGATTAACAGATTTGGGTGCTTTAATATTGATTTCATCTGTAGATATCTGATAACCATAAAGAAAGTTAAATGCATCAGGTCTGGATCCAAAAACATAGTTGTAGAAAATGTGTTTGTGCTTCAGTATCTCTGATAGAGGAGTACAGATTCTCCTGGGTGCTTTAGTCAGAGCTCTAGTACGTCTGTCAGGGAGTGCCAAACTGTTCCCAGGCTTCAGTGACATATTTAGTGGTTGTACAGCACTTCCTTATTCATCAGCATCCATACCAATGAAATGTAATGGCAAATGCACATTTAAATGGCTCTGAATTCATGGAGTGCTTAGGACAGTAAAAGCTTCCAAATGAGTAATTGCTTTACAGAGACAGCTTTCACATCCGAAATTGCTTAGTGGTCGGACTTTAAAATAGCCTGTGTTTCTATTAGTTAATCTCCAGGCACTGTATAAAAGGCAACAGACTGCAAAAAGATTCATGTAAGAAATGAATGCAGCATGGTGTTAGTGGAAAAGAACAATCAGAACCATTTCCTCCCGGGACCCATTATAAAGAGTAGAACGAAACAAGTTTCTTGCCTGCAGATAGTTACAAACACATCTTTTCTGTTAAACCACATTTTTATCATTTGAAGTTTAAAATAGTTTTCAGAAGTTTTCCATGACTTTCCAACCTAACTCCATCCTCATAAAACATTCTGATGAAGAAAAACAACACACAGTGCTTGGGGGTTATAATTTTCTTCCAAATAGACATATTACTGTTAGTATGAGTAAGACTTTTCTTCAACATAAGCAAGAGCCTTGAAACCKAGGTTGTWCTTTTWAAAAATCCATGTTTAAAGCATAATGTGATATTCCTAACTGAAACACATTTCATATTTGATCTCTACTATATTGTAAGGGTAAAATTCATTCTGAACATGAGCTCCCATGTGATCTTTATGTGGATGAGCTCCCATGATCTTTATGTGGAATTTGTTGAATGCCAGATCAAATTTTCGATATTGTTTGTCCTTAATAGTTTGATTGCATAATCAAACTATTGATAATAAATTGATATGCATTGATWATAAATGGATTGCATATTTCTTATTTGTCTGGATTACCAATTATAAATTAGCACTTCCATTTTACAGATGATAAGCTTAAGCAGCAATACTGCTTGCATAATTTATAAATCTACAGGAACATACCTGCATGTAATTTGTGGTGCTCTTGACTGTATACGCAGTATTGAAAAAAAAAAAAAAAAAAAAAAAAAAAAAAAAAAAAATCTTCCTTTCTATTCAGATGGAAAAAGCACTAAATTGTATGTGAGTTTGGTAATAATATTGAAAACATCCRTATTTGCTCACTATATGAGATTCAYATGATTTAAAAGTATTACTRTTTTTCTATTTTCTGATGTCAGATAAAAGAGGAGATACTCCTTGGGCTTTTTTTCTGCAATTCTGAGCTCTTGTTCTAACAATGCTTTTATTTGTGTGGATTTTCTTAGGTTATATTCTGTTGGAGGTCGGGATGGAAGTTCATGYTTGAGTTCAATGGAATATTATGATCCTCACACAAATAAATGGAATATGTGTGCTCCTATGTGTAAGAGGAGAGGAGGCGTAGGAGTGGCTACATGTGATGGTTTTCTTTATGCAGTTGGAGGTCACGATGCTCCTGCTTCTAATCACTGTTCCCGACTGCTGGACTATGTAGAAAGGTATCAAATTATAAGTGCTTATTTCTTACACAAAATAATATCTGGCAGCATTATTTCCTTAGCTTTGTTATGGTTAAATTAAACAGGTTGTTTTAACCCAAGAAATGCYTAATTAATGCTTCCTTGAAAAATTCTATAAAGGTCTGTAAAAGATAATTTCTTGGAAACTTTTTGTCATCCCTTTTTATTCACAGTACCACTATATATTATCACCAACATAAAAATCCACTCTTTTCACATCCCATTTAAGAAATTTTAGGACAGTATACTGTACTTGCTGTGTCGCAAACTAAACATTGAAGAGATAAAAAAAATTCGCTTGAAATAATTTTGTAACACAAAATTGGATTGTGTTTAAAAGTATTTTCTAACTCTAAAAACATAGCCACACAATGAAGAAATAGCTGCTTAAGTGATGGATATTCACAGTACAATATATTGCTTCCTTTAGCAAAATTGTCACTTTCTAATGTGGTGATAAAAGACTTATACCCTGTATTTACAGTATCCTGAATTTTGCAAATGGACCTTCTGCAAATTCAAGAATGTCTAGTAGGGCAGTACAGCACAGATGAAGTTATTGTAGCATTCAATTTAAAGGTAYTCTTCAAATGTTTCATGAAGGCTTGGCTGTTTTTCTGTATGCTTTRAAATAAAATAAGGCAAGTATTTACGCCAAATATGTACAGATTGCAATAAAGTACGTATCTTYGAGTAGCTGGTTTATTTTAACATACACGCTGGGAAATATTTATTTATTTTCTGAAGGGATTAATTAAATGTCAGTTGTTTCTTCTGCTGAATCCAGCTTGGCATTCAATATTTAATTGAAAAATTAGAAGTTAAAAATCCTTATGTGATCCATATGATTTTTCTCAATCTTAGACTTATTACCATCTCTACTATATGTAAGCAGCAATCATAGACTGCCAAATACTYCTTGTCTCCGAGAGAGGGACAGTTAATCAGGGAAATCCCATGATGCCTGCATTTAGAGGGCCTATTCTTGTGGACTTCTATTTATAAGGAACAAAACCAAGAATTTTCAATTAAATAAATTCATATGAAGGAAAAGTCTTAATGAGATCTTCTCAACTACTTCTGCTTATTGGTACTTATAAGGGAGCTTTGCTTCCATTTTTCATTCACTGAGAAGGAAACCCTTCTGGTGTTGAAGATGAAGCATATTCCATTACATTTGTTTTTCTGAAGGAAGGCTGTAACAATGAGTTAAACCACATATCCTTATGCTGTTTCAAGTACTGRTATTATTAATGACAATGTACAGTGTCCCTCCTCTAGATTTTTTTTCCACTGACAGGAAAAACTGTGGATAATGTACTTCATCGGTAGTCAGCTCATAGCTTAAAAGCTGGGACTAACAAACAAGAACTTGTAAGACTGTTAACTTAAATAGAGCAGATGGGAATTAACTGGTGGACTCCACTAAAATGTGAAAAAACTCTCATGGCCCTCCTAGTGATTGATTAGATGGCTGGAATGTGATTTAGTGTGTCTGGCTTTTTATTCCAAAATAATGCATCATTTTCAAAAAAATAAAAGTCCCTCAATATCTGAGGAAAACAAAGAATAATAAGTGATGGGSAGGTCTATTAGCCTAAGTTATTTCATATCTCACTGAAAGTTTTTGTAAATATCTAAAGCCTKCTTTTTAACTAAGTCTCTTCTTCARGAATGAGTCTTCTTCAATAATTTTGTCATTCCGATGCAGCCTAGTAGGATGTGCTTTATTCCAGTACCAGTTTGCTCCTGGAAGACTGTCAAACCAGACATAATATTTTAAGATTTATTTTTGAGATTATGCAAATATAATGACAGAAGATATGTGTTTTTTTAATGCCACTACTAAAATCCTGCTCAATAGAAATTAGGTCTTCCAGTTTAATCTYTTCTAAGGTTGATGCAATTTTAAAGGATTTACTCTGGAATCAAGCATTCTGAAATAAAATAATAGTACTGTTTCTCCCGGCTTCACAAGTTGGCAAAGTGCAATGTTCTGTTCATTTTTAAAGGCAAAACAACTATTTTTTTCATGAGACCATACAATTTTCAAGATATTTTGGCATATTTCAAAGACCAGCTTTCTTTTTCAAATGTTACTCAAAACTTGACAGGTATTAAAAACAGGCATTTGATCTACAGTTTTTTCCTCTTTGTCTCACCTTGATTTCAAAATTGATTTCTTTCCACATTCAGGAGCTTTTATMATAACCCTGCTCAGCCTGAGGCATAGCTAGTTATTATAAAGATAACATATACAGTTGCTTTTAGCAGCAAAAAGGATGTAAGAAATCCCAGATATTCTCCTGGCAATTACAAAACCAACAAGTTCTTGTGCAATTCTATTTTGTTGACAGAATTGAGTTACAAGGATTCTCTTTAGCACTGCATACCTGTTTAAAGGGAGAAGAAAAGAAAAAGCTCCAATGATGTTAGTTGTATTGTTTTCCAGCTTTTGTACCTCCTCACCTTGKCCCTTGTAATTTAAAAGCAGTGTATGAGGGAGTCTATTAAACATTTATTACCTTTAGGCAGGAAAAGATACAATGCACACTGGTGCATTTCACTGGATGGGAAACTGTTTCAGCTAGAGGTAAATGATGTTCTTGAAAAACTCACACAGTCTTTGAAAAAATATATTAAAAATTTTTGTTTTGCGTGTTACATGGTCATTTCCTTTCACATATTCAAGCAATATTTTTAAGTATTTTCCTCTWAAATTAAGAAAGACTTTTATCACATATCTAGATATTTGACATCTTATTTCCTGAGAAGTCCCCCAAATGCCAGGATTAGCAGCTAGTAGATGAGTAGATGTTTTTTTCTTAATATTTATTCACCTGTCAAGGACAATATAAACAAGGTTACAGAAAATTCTTYTATGGTTCAATTTAAAAGTCATATTTATGAATCAAAAGGCTGTTATAAGCAAAACACTTATTAAGCATTGCTGTTTCAGTGCTTATATAAATATATAAATATTTCATAGTTAAAATACATGGGACTTCAAACAATACTCCTAAGATTTGCTTATTGATAATATAACTGAACAAAATAGTTACTGGTGTTCTTGCAGCCTAGCATTTTCCTCTTCTTTTGTAAAACATATGTATTTACAGCTTTCTGTAGGATTATCACCTTCTACTTAATAATGTTTAGACTACAAAAAAATATGCTGAAAGAACTTGACTCTTCCCCAAAAATAGAATTTATGGCTGATAGTGTCTCTTAGAGCTGTAGGAGAAAGTGGTTCAATACCTAATTTTATATAACTATAGAGGGCCTATAAATAATATGTTAGCCATTATAGATTTACTTTATTAATATTTTAGAGAAATCATCATGCCCAAAGTGTGACTTACCTTACACTTCTAAGCAAATWAATAAAGTCAAGCAAAGGATTTGTAGACTAAAACTACTTATTTTCTTCACTGGTCAAATGATTCTATTACATAGTACAGATGCTTAAGGACAGATGAAATTGATTTTATCATACTATGGTACAGTATTTTGTTTTGGTAATATTTGACATCTAAAACTGAGGTATCTAGTGAAACCTCCAGACATTCCTAGTAACAAACTATCAAAAGATAATAAATTTCTGTTCTCTGGRTGTCCAAAACAGTTACAATGGAATGACTTTTGAAATTAAATAATTTTACYTTSTTAATGCATATTTAAATAAATAGCCAGATTAAATATTTGAATTTTAAATTACCATCATTATACAAAAGGAATGGAGTTTTAAAAATTCAGTGGTGATTWTGTCTTAAAACCRGTATTACTTTCTTTAGTTGAGAAAATATCAGGAGGAGAATCTAATGCAGTTAAGTACAYTCCCTGAATATATAAGTTTTTACTGTTGTATAATGTAATTTCAGAAAATAAAATACAGTGATATTTAATTTTAAAATAATAGTTTAAATATAAATACCCTACTTAAAATGTATACATAACCTGTAATAAAATGTTTACATACATACCTACATCCAGATATTGTTCATATATCTTTCTCAAATCTCTTTATGACACACTGTCCTACAAATTTGTTAGTTTATTCTAGCYGATTACCTGAGTGAAAGTTTCTAATCAATATCTAGATGTTTGCATTGGGAACACAATAAATCTGTATCTTTTCTTTTTGCTGTTAGGAAGAGTATTTTTGGGTAGGATGCAAAAATATTTTTACCCCCCAGGAAAAGAAAAGACCATATTCAAGTGAAAATCAGAATGAATTGATGCTTGTCCTCTATCCACATACCCAGTTTCCTTTTTCTTTCTTCAGGTATGACCCAAAAACTGATACATGGACAATGGTGGCTCCTCTGAGCATGCCTMGAGATGCTGTTGGTGTTTGTCTCCTGGGTGACAAATTATATGCAGTAGGTGGCTACGATGGTCAAACATACCTGAACACTATGGAGGCATATGACCCTCAAACTAATGAGTGGACACAGGTAATTATGAGTTTATTTTATATATATATATATACACACACACACAGACACACAAACATTTGTGAAGTAGCCATTCTAAGTTTCCTTTAAAGTTAGTGCAGAAAAGTGCTTACTTTGGAATCATGATCTTATCCTAAAATGAGCATTTAAATGAGGTGAGATATATTATACTCAAGAATTCTTATTTCTGTTTATGACTGTAAGGGGAACTTCTGTTGACAAGCTTAAATGTAGCAATAAATGGTTAAACTTATTGCAGAATTCCATCTTTTTAATCTAGTTTGAATTAATGAGAAAAGCATTTTTATGGTGCTCTGTGGGAAATAAAAAAAATTAATTTGGAAAGATGCTTTTTGCAAAACCACTAGTTTACATTAAAAATCATTAATAAAAATGCTTGCAGAGGTAGTTAGGAGACATGTAAACAATGTTGTGATATACACAGTACCACTAATTACAGTGTGTGATTACATACATATAAACTGAATCTACTGTGTTAGCTTCAGCAAGATACAGTCTCCTAAAGTTTTTAATCCTTGTCTTGAATAGTGTATAAAGTTGTCAGACTCATTCTAATAGACACTTGAACCTGTTTAGGAATATTGGAACCATACATTTGTCTATTGGTAGTTTTCACCTTGCCTCAAGGACTAAAATGGAAGCATCAGCCACAGTCTACAAAATACAGAAACCCCTTGCATATYAAGGGTTCACAAAATTGGTGACAACTCTAAAATTGATTTTAAGTTTAAAATAAAACTCTGCTTTCTATTCTCATGCTTTAAAATGAAAGATGCCAGGTGTGAGTAAGTAATTTTAAATTACAATAGTGAGGTAATTTGGGTTTTATTTATTTTTAGCAACTTATACTCCCTTTGACCATTTTAAAATAATGTTGATGCAGCACTTTGACAATCTTTTGCACAGCTTGTTCCTGTTCGGCAATCTTTTGCATGGTTTGTTTCTTTTCAGTTAATTTATGTCTGTTTTTCTGCAGATGGCTTCCTTAAATATTGGAAGAGCTGGTGCCTGTGTTGTAGTCATCAAACAACCATGACTTTGTCAGCACTGCTTAGGATTTTACTGACTGTGAAATGATTATTTTTGTATGAGACAAAGACAATGATTACTTCACAAGAACAAGGATTTACACAGTAAATACGCTGTTGATYGCAAACTTGAAGAAATTTGGAAGTGACAAAGATTAAGTATTTATGCCCTATAAAATCATAAAAGCGTTCACAGTCAGTGAACAAGAAAAAAACCCCAGAGTATTGTAGGCGTAAATATGTGAATGTGGAGTAGTAGTAAGTTCAGGTACTGTTCTTGTGAATGTGTCCTGGAGAACTGGATAATTGTGGGAAATCTCTACAGAAAGAGCAGAAAGGAATATGAGAACAGTTTTTGTGGCTGCAAGAGAACTGCAGAAACACAAAAGTATATTTAAACAATTTTAAACTGTGTTTTTTCAAAGAGAAAAGTGCATAGTAATATAATTTTTTTGTTGTTCGGGTCTTGTCTTYAAATGGGTTATGGCCTCAAATGGGTTATTTAAATGAGCAGTTTGATTTTTACTGAAGGGAAGAGGTGTAATGGTCTGGATATTCATAGCAACTGAGCTGTGACTCTAGAGTAGGAAGAAAAACAAAACTAAAAGTAGACTTATTTTATAACTTCAGATTGTACCTCCTTGCCAGTGTTAACAAATCTTATAAATGAGTTTACTGYGGAGAAAGCCTGTGTGTTCAATCAACTAATATATACCGTAATCCTGTGGTTGCACTGGGGCTTTGTTGCAAATATRGGAGTCAAAAGAGCAGTTACCTAATTGTTTCTTAATCTTATATTCAATTTAAGCATGTGGGCTCTAATCTCATTGTTCAGTGCATCTACTGCATGCTGGAAGCTCATGAMAAGCTGGAAAATTGATGTCCTTCTTTCACTGCGTCATGAAACAGATGAACCATGACTAAAACTGTCTACAGAGCCTCYTCTAACATTTCAAGAGGGAGAAAAATCCTACATTATATTTCTTTCTGATACTTGTGAATACACAATTTTGCCTAATTAGAGCTGCCAATTTATGACTTTCTACTTATGACTGAGAATAACTGCAAGCTGGGAAATCAGAATGAAAGCTGGTGGAATAAGGAAAATCAGACCATTTGATCTAATTAAGTTCATATGGTAAATATACTAGTGTCATCTGTGCCGCCCTTTAGGGTTCCTAATTTCTGCCAGCAATGATACTTTGAACTTTTCCTTTGGCAGTAGATTTGATGCTGATGCTTTCTATCTGCTCAGCTGAATCAGTTAGAACCTGAASCTGCTAGGAATATGAAATTCTGCTATTCAGGAAGGCACAG
The DNA here is from genome assembly GCF_030028575.1 of Malurus melanocephalus. NCBI lineage: Eukaryota > Metazoa > Chordata > Aves > Passeriformes > Maluridae > Malurus > Malurus melanocephalus. The sequence goes on from NW_026623943.1 coordinate 257,907, forward strand.
TTTCTGGGAACAGGACTACCAAGTTTATGTCTTTAAAGCCCTGCTGAATCTATAGAAAACATTTCATGGCCCAAAAGCAGAAACCTCACAATCCACTGTCACTGGCAATTTTGAGAATTTTGAATCCTGGTTGCACTAAAATGAGTTTTCTTAGTGGAAAACTTTGCAATCCTATGAGATGAAAAAATACATAAGGCTTCCAAATTGGAACATTTTGATTTGAAGATGTGTCTTTCCTTCTTACAGCATCAGTATGCGTGGAGATCTTTGTTTACTGACGTAAGCTGAATTTCAGTTCTGAAGCCTAAGTATATGGATTTGAATCTTTAAAGTATTTCTCTGTCATAATTTGGAATCACCTGAAAATACTTCAATATTAATTTTCCACAGCCAGTTGCCTTTTGAATTGCAATTAGTCTTTCACTGACAAGCATGTCAATTTTTCCCCAACTACAACRAATTGTTGAATAAAAGATATTAACTCTAAAAATTTTGCTTCACATAAACACATGATTCAGAGACCAAATGAAGATTCTAGAATTATGATTGCAATTAAATATAGACATTGGCATTCAATTCTCCTAGAGATACCTAATGAACTTAGAAATTSTATTTTGATTCTATTCCAAGAACTTTCTTTTGATTTCATTATATTCATACACAATAGTAATATGATTGCTCTACCTATGTACTGCTCTTTAAAATTGGATTGTTTCTATTAATGTAATTCTGTGGCAAATTTGTTTTCTRTGTCTCGACCATTCTTTTCCTCCAKTTATCCTCAATTTTATTTTTGRTCTCAATTTCCTTTTCTACTTTTTCAATTTGCTTTTATTTTGCTAAAATGATTCCCACTTGAAATTTTTCAGTCTATTCCACTGCTCTTATTCTGAAAGAATAAAATTATTATTTTTTATTTTGATTATGTAAAATCTAGCCACAATAAGAGCCAAAATTGGCTTTCATATTCTTTTTATAAAACTGCTACAAGTTTATTCTAAATAGAATTTATGAAGATTTTTTTTTCTTCCCATTATGTTTACTCTTGTTAAAAATCATAATGGTTTTACCTTYGTTTTCAAAGGGAATGTGTTTAAATTCAAGTGGTATATACTCATAGTCTTGATTTCTGTGATTCATTTAGACCCCTTTTTATGTAAGAGTTAAAATCACTTCTGATACACTGAATTGTGCTAAACAATATTATGTTTACCGGAAAAGCTGCTGCCTTTTGAAAAAACAGATGATCTTGTTGCTCTACCATGGTTTCTCTCACATAATTCCTTTGATTTCAAAGTATGATTTCAAAGTATGAAAATCACAATGGAATCAGAGCTGCAACAAACATTGATTTTAGTGAAATCAGTAACTAAATTCCTCAAAAAGCTGTTATAAGTTTTCTAGTTTAATATTCTAAATTAATCTATTTATATTGCAGTTTAATATTCTAAGTATATTCTAAAATATTAKCTTCTCTSTCTTTCCAATTTTTTTTTAAGAATATCAGCCAGTTTTACTAGAAGAGGTATGTTTCACATWAGCCTGGATTTATATGTAGAAATTACATCAGTTTTTTCTTATTATTGTCTGTCTTTATATATGAACATGTTTTGACCGAATCAAACATAAGTAAAAGTAGTTAACATTGCAGTCCTCTCAATAAATTAAAATTAAGGCCCTCTGGGACTACTCAGAAGTCTTGCATTTCTCTGTTCTATGTGTCAATAAGTCCTTTTTTATTGATGAATGATTTATTAAAATTTTTATTAATTTTCATTTTGCTGCTACTGGTTTTGAGATAGAAAGAAGGTCAWAGAGTATTCCTTTTAAGCACTTTTTTGTTTTTACAGGTTTTTTGTTATTGACAATGATGGATGCTAGAAATMTAGTCCATATTAGGGAATTTCTACATGGAAAAATGTCACTTAATAGCTATTCTTTAGTGTAGCTCTTTAATATTGACATTATACAATCCAATTTTATTGAAAAGTTTTGCATTGTTTCAAAATCACAAATAAGGCAATAAAAAGATCTGAAGGTAAGACTATTGTTGTATTGGCTTTAATTACAATTGCTTAATAATGATTTTAATATGTGGTTTTGTAATTAAAATTTTAATATTGTCTAAAAATCAGAAGTAAATTTTAAAAATTTCTTTTACATATAGAACTGACTTTTATTCAAATGAAACTTGTCCASTTATTAAGGCAATTTTAGGATGCAATTAGGATACAGTTTCCTGTATCATAATCTGTTAAACTAACATGAGTTGATGTAAGGGAGCCCATTTTGGCATAGACAAAAGATCATTTCTTTGAGTAYCATTCTCTTCTACAGAAAACTGCCATCAATTGGCTCTTGTAACTGTTATCAAATAGCAATAATAGATCACATAATTTAAATTCTTGTAATATCAAGTTCTTGGATTTTTTGCATTTATTTACTGACCAAGAAAATATACATGCACTAGATAATGCAGGCTCACTGCCAGTTCAGAATCTCAGTATGTAAAAGTAACTCCAGATATATTTYTTTAAAAACAGATTATCCATGCAATATATCTGCTCTAACTTAAATGAGAATGCATAAAATGTGCAGCAGAATAATTATTTTCCAGGCTTATTCTAAATCCAGTGTAAAGCTGCTCAAATTGCCATAACCTTGCACTTCATTGCAAATTCCCTCATTATAGTTCTGCTTCATAGTTCATGGGGATTGGGTACACTTTGGGACAGAGAGACTGATAAAAATCGTTAAATCAGCAAAAGTCTGATTTTGACGTGTAGGACTGCAAGTGTTAGACATTAAACCATAAAGAAAATTACTAGCACAGGTAAGAAATGTAGTGACAGGGAATAATACAGCCTCGAATCAGTGGCTATTCACAGTTTCACCTTGGGGAATCTGTGGAGCTGCCTAATTCATCACCTGCTAAGGGTTGCAAAAGTGGTCAAAGCTGACGTATAAGTAACTTACACTTCTTTCACCCCATATTTTCCCAGCCAGATTTCCCGTGATGACATGATGCTTAAAAATGCATAAAAATCAAAACAATTGTGATAATAAATCCTTCCTTGCAAAAATCTAGTACTCCTCAGAATTAGGTCTGTGAATCAAGTTCATGTTCAGTCTTTGCTTAGGAGGCCTATGTTGTGTGTTAAGTCTGGTATCTTTAGTGAGCTATTTCTAATGTCCCCAGCAAAAGTCACTGAAGAGGGCTGCTTTTGATGGCCTCCAGGGAGAAATGATGTTCCAAAGGTGGGAGTTTCAATTAAGTAGATGAGCATTCRGTGTAGTCACCCCCACATAATTGTCTAATACCACGTGAGATGCCCAKAATTATCTAAGTCATACATGCTGGGCTGGCAGGTATGACACGGATGAAGTTATAGAGTGGTAACAAAAGTTTGAATGGGTAGTAAAGTGTCCAGATGATATTAGATATCATTCTGTAGACAAATAGAATCCATGATCCCTCATCTATCTATCTATCTATCTATCTATCTATCTATCTATCTATCTATCTATCTATCTATCTATCTATCTATCTAATCTATCTATCTATCTATCTATCTATCTATCATCTATCTATCGATATAGATATATATACGTATGTACCCAGTGGCATTATTTATTTGAAGTTATTATCTTACAATCCATCTGTATGATGGGAAAGGCTGAATTTAAAAATATTTTATCCCAGGTTGCTTAAGCTTGAAAATATTAACTTTAATTGTCCAGTAAATGGTACAAGTAGTGAACATAGGTGTGAGAGCACAATCCATTAATACTCATTAATGCTGGCAAGTTTGGGAAATGCTAACTTGGAGAGACACTCTTAATATAGAAAAGTAACTTTTGTACATCAGTTAAGAATTTGCTTTGTAAGTCAGTAGTAAATCACCATTACTCATCAGTTATTGAAAAAGATCACCTACCATAGCTGCTGTTGCCTAATGTAGCCTTTTTGGGTTTGTTTGTCTGTTTAACAGTAAAATGCTTCTGAGTGCAATTCTGCAAAGATTTGGGTGGCATATTTCAGTCACATAGTGAAAAATCTCACATACAGACATTGTGTGAAAACCAAGACCATTTAGCTTCCGTTTTGTTTGGGGTTTTGTTTTCTCTTGTTTCTAGATCTATATATTTCCAGGATATCAATTAATTTTAAATGGCCATTTGTTCCATAGGACAGGTGAAAGAGAAAGAAGACTTACAATAGTAGTCTGAATGAGTAACTATTCATTTCATAATAAGGAGTGTTCTCAAATATAGATATTTACTGTGTAAATGTCCGCATCAGAATTATATGTCCAAAGGATTTTCTTATAGTCACAGGAGCAAAATCAGTATTCCAGGACATGAATCATCTCATTAAAAAGGTGAAATAAATCACACTTTGAATGTGTGTTTCTCTCCATTGACTGCAAAAGTGCTTAAAATGACTAGTTCAGACAGAAATACTTACGTTGGATAAGATTAATCTCTACCCTTCAATAAATGCCTAGAAGGAACTGGCCCCACAAACATTTATTTCCAATAACTATGACAGAAATTTAATTAAGAATACAACTGCAAGACTCAAATATGCATTGAACAAAAAAACAATTTCTCTGTTCTGAAATCAGACACTGTTGTGATATTCAGGGAGTGGATAATKTGGAGCTTTTAAATGACATGAAAAAGAAGCTTACCTCTTTGTTAACCTAGAGGGAGAAAAAGTATTCAGACAATTGTAGCTGCAGCTCCTGTTTACCTAAATTTTAGATATCCTAGAATTCAGCGGTAAGGAAGTAATTTAATACAGTATCCTGCATACATCTATATAATTCAACTWTAGAAACCTTTAAAACATTCAATAGGATTATAAAACATAGGATTGCTGTAATCTATTGGCATCATTATTCCAGGCCCTTGTGTAGGAAGAGAAAAAGTAGAGAAAAGTAGACAGCTCTCACCAGAAGCGTTATCTCATCTAAATGTAGGCATGCATTAAATGTAGTTGCATTTTGGGGATCAAATGCAACTTTTGAAATAACAGCCATTGTACTGCTATTTTAGGTGAATTTATTTGTTGTTTTTATGAAAGTTCACGGTCTTTGTGCAGTTCTGAACAAACACTGGATTAATGGTTCATTTAATTATAAATTTTGAATGTTTAGCACATTCTAAAATCATAGACCAATTTCTGTGCTCTTTGAAATTGGGTGTTTGTTTTTTTTTAATTCAATCTTTCAAAATTGTGGCTATATTTTATATAAGACATTTATATGCAACACGTTTATGTGTCTGGAACCTTGCAGAAGAATACTTGTCAGGATTCTGCTGGAATGAGATTACAAAACACATAACCTTTTAAAAATGTATTTTCYATTTCAGGTACTTAACATATCTTTGCTTATGTTTAGTTGACTTCAGGGWATTGATTCAGAGTTATTAAAAAAGGTATAAAGAAAATGAAACAAAGCTTTTCAATAAACTTTACTTGCTCGACTGCTATCTTTCCCCTCTTCCTTCCTAAAAGGCAATGAAAAGAAAAAGGCAACAAAAAAATATACAGCAAAGTTCCATGTCCTTTTAAATTTCATTGTACATTCAATAATTTATATTGTCATAAATTATAATTAATTGTAAAATTAGAATTAGAGATAGAGCTGCAATCAAATTGCACAGAAGTAACTGTTATGCACAGATTGAAGGTTTTCATTAAGCAGGGGGGAAAAAAAAGTAACTTTTCTAGAATRGTCTAGTCAACACACACTGTCAGCAGATTTATGCTATGGTTGACTCATTTTTTAACTGAAATGCTTCTGCCTTCACCTTGCATTCCAGCAAAGCTTGTATCAAATTATGGCTGCTTGCTTTGTAGAAGAGAGTGGAGAATGAGGACAGAGTCTTCACTGTGAGAGGGACATAGTTAAAGCAGAAGTGATGTGGTTAACAGCATGTCATAAATGTGAACTTCCCAGTGCTGTTCCATGAGCATGCAACTGTTCGCAGATGTATTATAGGACTTTTGCATCAAATGAGTCCTGTCAGAAGTTTTGAAGCTTTAGTCAAAAAGGAAATCAGTATTGAAGAAGTTTTCTTGAGATGTTGACATGTGAATTTAACCAGTATGGCAAGGAACTACAGAGTAAATGAAGTGTACAATGTTTTGGAATGTAAGACAATAAATACATTTAAAAATGTATAAATATGGTTGTAAATACATTCAATTAAGCTGTCCTAAGTTTTGCAATAATTGCAGAGCAGTTTACTGAATGTTATGCTTCTACCATGGTTCCATTATATCTTGGACATGTCTGTATAGAATGCAAGTGAAGACAATAGAGCACAATGTTAAACTCTTAACCTGACTTTGTTTGACACAAATTGTTTCTAAGAAATTTGAATCTTGAAAATGTCACTGTGCAAAAATAAAAATGCCTGTTTTTATGTGTTGCAGAGGTGGTTCTTTTAAGTKAATATGACAACACAATTAGGACATTAACTTGCATATTTTAAACTTGCCCATACACAGTTTCACGTGTGTAGAACCAAAGGGCAAAAGTCTTAAGACTCTGATAAACATTAATATTTGTTGTTTATCTTTTTCTTARGTCAGACTATCAAGACAGTAATGTGATGGCAAGTAACATTATAAAAAATTTAGAATTTCAAATTTTTCTTATCACCTTTCATTGGAAGCATAATGAAAAGAATCTTTCCCTCCAAAAGAAAAAAAAAAAAAGGTCTATGTGGTTCAAGACTTAACTTGAATGAGTTCATGAACTGCAAGTGAGCCTGGATGCTGTTTGGTATGATTGGTAAGAAAATTAATTCYCAATTAAAAGAAATATACCTGTTCAGGCAAAACCACTTTCTTCAATCACGGGTATTTGAACAATTTTCTTAAATGACACTTATTTGAAATAGTTTAGTGTAACCTGGGATATAAAATAAATCTGTGTTATAGGACCTAGGAGTAATTAATATTTCTTGGGTTCACTGTACATGCCATATTTGTTCTGAATTCATCTGAGAGTGATATCCAGCTGCACTCTACTGACTGGGTAGACAGTTCAGATTGACTGAGAGTCAATCCATTTTTTTCCCCAGTTTTCATATATAATCTGGGGTAATCATGTATTCTCTGTTCTTAAACTCCATTCCCTCACTCTGTGAAATGTCTCACTGTGTACTTAACATAAACAGGATTAATGAGAAGATACATTAAAATATGTTGAGGAAGATATGAGAGGGATGCATGACAGATAGGTTAAAAGTTCTGCCAAAGTCAGATTGGAGTAGAGACTCCTGAAGCATAAAGAATGCATGTACTAGAATTTTCATTAAGTAATTTCAAACTCCTTGGAGAGACAAATACTTTAGACATGAGTGCATCGATAAGCACAGATTTTGAATAACTGATATCAGACTTTCTAAAGTGGACAGTTTAAATGCAGAAACTTTGCTGACAATGTACTTCTCTTTAGCATTTATCTTATTTTGGATGAGGGGTGAAGTATCAAAATTCTATTTTATGACATGGTAAAAAATATTTAAGCAAGACAATCTTTTTGTGATCAGCTGAGTTTAACTTCGGATACAATGAACCTTTGACACATAAATTACTTTCCTCATGGTCTCAACATTTCTCCTGAGTAATATACAGTCAAAAAATGGGTAATTGCTTATAATTCAGTTTAATGAAAAGGAGGTTGTCAAAAGTGACCATACATTCTACATCCTTAATTCATGTAATTTTTGCTCTGTTAGTACAGTACATGGCCACACTGTCTGACATGTTAACATAACTTTCCAAAAGAAACACAACAGGGCTTGAGCCCCAATCAGTGCAATTCAGATCATAAACAAGTTCATATAACAAGGGGTTTAGAATCAAAAAATATTCTTTAATAGGAGGTTTCATTTACTAAACAGAGATACTGAATTTTTTAATACTTTATGGTTCATGATTCAGTTTTGAATGCTCACATGAAAATGTAAGACYTGGGAAGAAATTACATCTGTGCTTTGTTAGTACTTACTGTTTTATGTGTATTTTCCTCCTTTTCTTTACCCATGTTTCATCCTACTCTCAGTTCCAGTTTTCTGTTCCATTCATATGATAATTTTTTACCTTCTAATAAATGCTAACGGTTTTCTATTTTACGTCTATTCCCAGTTTTCTTCTTTCTGTACCATTCTGCTTAATCTAATTTTTCTTACTGATTTTTATGGGTTGTAAGATCTCCTTCATGTCACATTTAGCTGGAGTGGAAACATAGATTTCCTCTTCCTCTCAGTACTTTTCCTCTTTTCCTTCAACTTCCTTTTTTTTTTTTTTTTTTTTTTTTTTTTTTTTT
>NW_026623943.1:266304-268581 GCF_030028575.1 Malurus melanocephalus
CCATCTGTCCTTTAAAAGTCTTTGCCTTTGCCGTATAAYAAACATTGTGACATTATTTTTATTTTTATGAGGATGAATTATTAGTAGTATTGACATACAAAAGAGAAAATAATTGCTAATTGTACAGTCATAAAGGCTTTTATTTTCTTCATACTGTCCAGAGATAAAAGACTCATGCTGCAAAACCCACTGCATAATTTCCCTGTCAGAAAGATTTTGTCAGTGTAAAAAACAGTTATTACAGTGCATTCTCCCTCTGGTAATCATGTTCCATGAAGTTACAAGGGGCTGAACAGGGAGGTTCAGAATCTGCAAGGGATCCTTGTAAAGCACAGTGAAATTAAGAACTACAACCACTAGCTGCAAAGAGAAGTCAGGAAAAACTGGTGAACAACAAAGAGAAAATAACTAGTTACAGGGTCATACTGGGCAGGAAAAAAAACATATTTAGAGTAGTAAAGAAAAAAMTGTATAGAGTAGTAAAGAAAATAAAATAATACGTTTAAGTAGGGAAAGACTAAATTTATGAAACTACATTTTAGCAAGAGTGCTTTTAAGTTAACTGGAAAATTGATTAATTAACTCCAAAGGACATAATCTGTACATTATTTCCATGTCAGATCACTTTAGCCATGATACCACATTTTGGCCAGGCCTGCAATTCTCCTGAGGGGATTTTGCAACCTCAACAAGTAAATTTTAACCATAAGAGGTACCTAAAGCTAATGCCATTCCTTACAAACTGTAAACGTATAATAAGATTCTTAATGTTACAGCAGATTTCTGATAATATTCACAAAGCTATCTTGTCCTCTTTTTACAACAACATATAATTTCTGTTGAAGAAAAAGGAGAAAGAAATCACATTTTTATCTTGAGCCACAATTTCCTTTGGCCAAAGGACTGATAAAAGTGCTACTTTGTGAGTTCATGATGCTCTACTCTCTCTGTAGCTTCATGTCTAACATTTTCATTTGCTATACTCATATCCTTGCAGCTGGTGCCCAAACTATGATGAGGGGATTTCACAGAACACAATCTCGACATTGCTGCAAATGTGTCATTAGGTAGCAAAGAATGAAAGGTTCATTGAGTCACAGAAAGAGAGCATGAGMACCAGTGTGAGAAGGAATATGACTTTCTAATCTATTAATCTGGGCATCCATCATACAAAATTTCTGTGGTTTAGCTCTGCATAAAATGTTTCATATATTACATTGTGTCCTTCATGATCCTTTAACGTTAAAAAGATATTAGACAAAATAACCATCAGTGAAATGTAGTCTTGGATCTTCCCATTTCCAGTACTTCCTTTCAGCTAACTTAGGTACTTCTAATCACTTGTATGTTGATTGGCTTTGTGCCTGCATTTGTAGCTCAGATTCCTGATTCTGGGCAGTTGTAGCTTACATTTACACCTGTCTGGACAGTTACAGTCTTGCTTTACCTCCTCTAAATTACTTAGACCAAACTGATGAACATAAAGCCAGGTTCTTCCAGGAGATTTATTAATAGAAATTCTAAGTCACTTTAACACGGACCTACACTTCATCAGGGAAAGGTTGTGTATAACCAACAAATGTTGTATAAATCTATTCTTAGCAAATGAGTTAAACCTCCCCTGTTTTCACCGTAAATGTGAAGTTTAAAGTTCATCTAGTATTAAGTAGCTCACAATTTCATAAATGGATAAGCACAGGATAAAAATGGCAGCTTAACAAGTACAAGTACTCCCACTATGAATCTAAAGGAATTTCCAGAATTTTAAAGGTCCAAAGAAATAAAACTGTGGGTAGATTTCTGAACACAAAGATGGTATCTTTGAAGAAATGGAAATAAATTTCCTTTACTTTATGCAAATTAAAAGCAGATAAGAATGTATTGTATTGGGTATGTTTCCATGCATTTTCTAACTAACACTGCTAGAATCAGGAAACTGGTAAATCTCTAAAGCAAAGAAAGATTGTTTGAACTATAAAACCTGGCTAGCACATAAAAAAAAAAAGAAAAAATAAAAATGGCAATTGATTTCTTTGTATCAAAATCTGTGATGTCTCTTATAATGTCAAACTGTGATCCACAGTGAGTCAAAGTATTAAGCAGAYCTAGGGGTTATTTTTTAATTTTGTTGCATTTTCAATAGTCTAACTACCTATGTACATCACTCATGCAGGTTTTGTTGGTGTTGGTTTTAAAATATAGCCAGTTAGTTTAGTTCAGAACATTAAAGAATAAAATTGGTGTTTCATTCTTCTCTCTCTTTGTTTTTTTTTTTTC
>NW_026623943.1:268606-280423 GCF_030028575.1 Malurus melanocephalus
GGGTTTTTCTTTTTTTTGTGGTATCATATTGCAAGTCAAAGATCTTCATCAAACAGGCAGACATAAAAGAGAGGCTGTCTGACCACAGGCAAAGTTCTCCAGAGCCTGACAGATGTCTTCATCTGATGCCTGGTACCATTACACCAAGATACATTTGGGGCATAAATTACAATGCAAAGCTYGGACTGCCTGAAAGGGCTTTTGAAGATTTTGGTGAATCCCATGTTTGTATAATGTAAACACAATAGTGATTGATTAAATATCTCAGGATTGCTCAGTATGATGGTAGAAAGATGTCTAGACCTTTAATAAGTAACTCAGGCCCGTGTTGAACAGTTTAAACTAAACATCAAAGGGCTTCTGCAGCTGCTCTTATTGGTAAAATAAAGGAACTTTCTGTTATACCAGAAAGAAAAACATGGGTTACATGTTCGAAATTAGTTGGAAACGTATCATCACAGATTTTCAATTATTCTGAATGTTTCCAAGAAGAACAAGAAAACCTGCCTGAGAACATAGAAATGGCTGCACTATTTCTGATGAAATATCCATTGACTGTCTAATTTTCTCTCTGAGAAATGGCCACCACCAGGACCTTTAGAAAAACCTTTCAGGGGTTATTTTGCTACCTACTGTCACTTCCTGAAAACTTCAGTGGGCAAAACAAATTTTTGGGTTCTCAAAACTATTTTTTCTGTTCTCAAAAAGAATCCCTGTGTTCAAAAACAATTACTGTGTTCAAAAAGAATTCCTGTTCTCATTCAAAAAGAATGACTGATATTTCCTTGTCSTCTCAATCTCTTTTTATTTTACTTTACTCATTATCTACATAATTCACTATCTTTCATCCCTGACATCCTTTTTCTACCTAAAGGGACTTATTTTCTTTTCATTGTACAATACTTTGTATCTTCAGTTATATTTGTCAGACAGTTACTCCTTTTTTAAAGGATGTTTTACTATATAATGTTAGATATCATAGCTGCTGAACTGTATCCCGTATTTGAAATTTAAGTGTTATCTTAGATCTTCAGTGGCATCAGTATGTTTACTATTTTCTCCTTTATTTCAGTAGGAAGTTGTGAGATATTTACCTCTCACGTGGCTGCACATTATGATGATGTTATTACAGATTTATTTATATATAAATAATACAAGATTTCTTCCCTAAGAATAGATAATTTATAAATCTTTATAGTTTGTTTTTAATTAAGAACCATTTTCCTCACCTGATTATATGTATTGACCTCTAATTTTACCTAGCTTTTTACCAGTTTATTAGAAKTCCCAATTCAGGATTTGGTTTCACAGTAAAGCATGATTTTTTATCAATTGCAAATGTTATCATTCACCCATTTTCTTTTTATCCCTGTTGTGATCYTGGTTTTACCCCATGATGGCTTATTTCTTGAATAAGTTGGATGTCATCTTAAAAGGTTGTGAAATCAAGGTGTACTTTATTAAAAATAGCCTTTCATAGTGTTCTAATTTATTTTTACAGTGTGATTTCCTTTAAAAGAAAAGATGTTGACTTTTCCTGATATTTTTTAAGCTAATAATTTTATTCTTTACCACAACTTTTAACAGCCGCAGTTATGTAAAATTCAGATGTAATTGTGTGCAGATACTCATGTGGCCCCAAATCGTTTTTTTTTAACTCATGTATTACTTTTCACATGTCATTCACAAGGGTAAATTAAAGCCAGTCTTAGTATTTAAGTGTTTTGTATCTGGCTTCAACACTCTTGGGTGAATACCATTTGCTTCTGGAAATCTGAGGATTTTACTTTATTGAATAGTACTTGGTCTATTCTGATGACATYTGTCTTTAATGAACTGAGACATCTGTCTCAGTAAAGGAAGAAGTCAATGCGGCAAATTTCCATAAATCCTTCATAAGAAATGTACATTACTGAAATAGTTTCATTTTCTACAAATTTGGAGTGTTTTCACACTTCTTACATGATCTTTTATATAATGATCATCTGTGCACCAGGTAAATTCTATTATCATTCTTCTGAATCTGAGAAGTTTCAATTTTTTTCTGTTAATAAAGATTCAGCAAGTATTTTATGAAAATTTCTTTTGGCCGTTTTCATTAAGGATTTATATTTGTCTCTTACATTTTCTTTGTTTCATCATACATTTTACCAAATGAAGATTTCTTTTACTTTACACATATACTTACTTTTTTTTCAACAGATTATATTTTTGAGTTGGTTTTGATAGGTGACAAATATTTCCACTGAGGTGCCAATGCAGTATCTTTAATAATATATTTCACTTCACTTTGATTAAAAGTGGTCATATTATATAACTAGTTTTCACACATAAAYTACTAGGCCATGGCAAAATCTTCCATGAAAATATTATTTTCTCATTCTGCTACAAAGGCCTTATGAATGTCAAGACTAATGGATGCTCCTTCATATGACTTATGAGATACTTAAGAAATGTCAACAAAAATTGGAGGAAGAGGTGATTTGTAGATTCATTTCCTGAGAYTTACTTAGCACAGTATGAATTGTGGAGTCATATAATCGAATATTTATGTTCATGTTACTGGTTTTCCTTTTCTTTTCAATTGTGTGAAATTGTCCGGTAGCACTATGAGGATACTGCTTGGTTAAAGTTAGTATGATAAACAGTTTAAAATATTGTTCAGCTTCAAGTATGTTATCTTTCACTTTTGTGCTTTACTTTCAGAAATGTGGTAAAATCAATGTATCAAATTAATGACATTATTCCTTGCAATAACARTTGCCATTTCAAAGGAAAAAGTAAATTTTCAGTAGTAGGCCAAGTGCATATTGAATTCAAATGACAGAACACAGTAATGGTCACAATRGTTACATAAACCATTGTATCAAAAAATCAGAAAGAATTTTGTTTAATTTAAGCAGAAATTATTAAAAATATGCCTACAATGTAAGATAAATGGCTGAAGGCTTTTAAACCYTAATACAAGACAAATATTGTGGTATGACAACCTTTGCTTTCAAAGTTAATAATGAATATTGAACAGGCTTCTGRTGCATGAAATACACAATATATGGAACTTTAATCTCATTTCAGTCAGTCGCCTTGAACTAAGAAAAGAAAAATGTAAATTGAGTAAGACAAGCTCACTACTTATTCTGTGCATGAAAATGAGCTGGATATGATAAGTTTGATCATAATCTTTTCAATAAATATGCTTACATAAAAGCTCATAAGTCCATAAGGATGAGCTTGTGTTTTCAAAACATCAAGACCAGTTTCTTAAAATGAATAATAAGATGTCAGACAGGGGTATATCTGGCACTACTACAATGGAGAAAAAGTCAAATATCTCACATTTTTGGTCTGAGAGTGGGTCTGGTGGGTAAAACTAAAGTCTCAGTATTAGAACAGTTACTGGATGTTGTTGTGGAAACCATAGGAGATCTAAGAAAACCAAAATTCTTTCTGCACAGTGTTTTCTTAGGACTGCCTGAGTCTTCCTTGCAACATTATGTGATGTGCAAACAGTAGAGAAATCATTATAGGAGTGTAGGAGTGACAGCGAGCTATCACAAATTAATTCTTTTTTTTTTTTTTTTTTTTTTGGCCACTGAAGGAAAAGTTACTGTATTCAAATTCCTTGTATATTTATTCTTCTCTGAAACTCCGTGTTGCACAATAATGCTCCCTTCTTTTCTTTTCCAGTTGCTTTCTGTAGTGTTCCACTGTAACTCTCTTTAGCCATATTTTAGGTAATTAATATTTCATTCATGGAGGGAAACTATTCTTCAAAGCTACTTTATTAGGCTGAAAAGGAAAAAAACAATAAGAATATTTCATAGGATCTAGCCATGTCTCAAGGCTGTCTGAGGGTGACTTTGCATAAGGTGAATTGATTTAGATAGTTAGGGAAAGAAGAATAATAGTTAGGGAAGGAGGAATAATACTAGAGTTTTGTCTTTAGTGTTCATGAGGAGAGTAGGATTAAACAGCTCAGAAATACAGGTGTGATGCATGTAACTAAACTTTAGTGAGACAAATACTGTATAAATATCAATTTTTATCCTAAGGTTCAAAATCAAAAACAACATAACAGCAGTCTTTAATAATTAAATTTGTTACATTTGACAGCAGATCTCTTGACTCAGTGTGGCTTCTGATTTCAGTCATTTACAGTAATGAAAACTGACAGTCATAAAATTAGTCTCTAGAAATGTTCTTACAGTAAGGTAATGACAACTGGAAATTTCCRTGCAGCAATTTGTAAACTCATTCTTCTATGATTTATACCCAGTATTCCTTGATATTACTTCCTCTTCCAAATAATGAATGGCTCGTTTGCTCCCCTTGGAGGGCAAATGCTCCAGATGAAAAATTCTGCATAGCAACAGAGTGCATTACATGAGAATGGAGTATTTTTTTGGGGGTAAGTAAATTTTTTGAAGAATTCTAAAACAGGTCATATAAGTAATTTTCTAAGAGGAATGTAGGTGAGAAAAAAGCATGCTTAGATTTACCTATACTTTCAATCAATGCCAAGTATTTCAGATTTCATAAATATTTTTCTGCAGTTAAATCTTGGTAAGATGAGACTCACTTTTATTTTATAGATTTAGAAAATATTTAAATGCAATTTTCATAGATTTTTTTGTTTGCTTGTTTCATATAGAAGTACTCTTTATACACATCTATAAATAAGCATATGGATGATTCTCATTCCAAGTTTTCTGGCTGAAACTTGGAACAGCTGTAGATGTACTTCTAAAGTGGTCTCACATGACTACTTTTGTCACTTTTGAGCAAAACGTTGCACTGCCATACACCACGTGATAAGTATGGGCATAAAACTGTCCTGATTCATTTTTCATAAAACCTAATAGGCAGCCTTATAAGAAAGCAACAGAAACTCCTAGAGTATTTTAAAAAGGATCGACTGTCTCTATTTCTCACACTAATTTCTTACACAAATTCCATCAAGGTACAGTCAATGTTTGTGTCATAAAAWTTTTTAAAAGGAAATCTTCAGTTTTGTTATCTTTATTTTCAGAAACGAACACAATTTATTGGAAGATATTCTGAGACCAATTCTTGCAAGCATCAGTTCTTGCTTTTCTGGGAAAATAATTTAATTTAATTCTATGATACAAGGTTTCATCTAAAGATGGATTTTTTTTTTTTCCTTCTTAGTCTTTGTTTAGAAAATAAATTGATGGAGTAGCATCTACTATAAAAAAGAGCAGACCTTTACAGTTCTATATTAATTTAAATTATCTTAGAGGCCCTTTATCTCAAATATATCATATAACCAAAATATATTGTTCAACAGGTACTTAARACCTGGCAGTATTTTCATAATGACRCACATTCAATCTTTTGGGTTYACATATACATAACATGCAATAGTTTGATTAACTTGACAACAGCTGTGTAAATTTCAGGGGTTTTGAATTGCTAATTAATAAGGCAAATATAATTTGTAATAATTTTGGAGTGGGGTGGGAGTGGAGGTGTTGTTTTTTTTCCTTCTCTAACATCCTGAGATGAGATGTTGTATCTGTATCTTATATTGTCTGAAGATTAATGAACTCAGGAACAGAGCACTCAAAAAAATGAAAAATTTACTAGCATCAGAGAGGAATATTGTAATTCTGTGTAACTCAGAGAAAAGTAAACTGTAGAACTTACACTGAAGATTGTCTATACATCTTTCAAAAAATGTATTGAAATAAGGCAATTGCAGAGTAATATACTTCTCAACATGAATACTTCATCTTCAGATATGATTTTGTTATTTTCTGAGTTTTTCGGTCCCTTCTGCATGTATTATTCTAAGTAAGTGCTCAGAAGGAACTCCATAGGAGAATAGCTCACAAATTGATCATATTTTTAAAGTAAAAAATAGTGAAACCAGTGCAACTTCAGTCATAGAATTGCTTGCAGTCGGTCCTCATCTTCCTACATTTCCTGCCACATAAATTTTCTTAAATTTACATTTTATTACCTTTGTCCTTCAGAACCTTTATCTCTGTAGAGAAGCACATTCTCTGTTAATAAGGAGTAAAAATTGAATACAGTCCCTGTGAGTTCCTGATCATCCTGGGCATAGCCCTACATATAAATGTGGATTTAATACTGCTGCAGTTCACTGAACATCCAAAAAGATAAATGTTCCCTGCACAGACTACTGTGATGACTTTGACATTGCTGGACATATATTTCCACAGGAGTGACACTCACTGAGGAGACAAAAGAAGGATTARACATGATAATTGTACTTTGACAAGAACATATGACTTCTGGGATGGATTAATACTCCTGCAGAGGATTTTACTACTATGTCTGACAATACTGCCTCATGAACTTTTATTCTGGGTGCCTTTTTCTTTTGCAGTAAAATGACGCATGAAGTGCTCTGAATAAACGTTTATCTTTATTCCAAGGAAAATATACTGCAAATCCATGAAAGGTTATCCAGACCTTTACACTGCCAGCAGAATTTGGTCATTTCATCTGACCTTACAGCAGGTCAGAGATTTTAACTTTTTATCTTGAGTGACCTTATCTTCTGCCTATTAATCTCAGATAGGTTGGGTTTTTTCCAGCTGCATAAATTAGTAATCCATGTTAAACTCCATTTAGATGGTTGACCTATCTACACATAAAGAAAGTTTTTTTCTGGGCATAATTCTCATTTTTCATCTGCACCACTGTAGGTGACCAGATTAATATCTTACAGAATAGTAACAYTGTCTGTAGTGATTTGCCTTGAGTGATTTCAATGGGATCCCTATTTACATGCACGTTTGAAATAGAGCTGTCTAGATTCTTTCTTAGACAAGTACTTCAAAATTACCAAAAAGGCTTTAAAACAAAATGAATGCATCTCAAAGAAACAATAAAACAAAATAAAAATTTCTAAAACTCCAACCCACTCCTTGCCCAAAAACCAAACCAACCAACTGAAAAAAACCCCCAAAACTCAAAAACCCCACAAAAAAAAAGGAAACC
Organism: Malurus melanocephalus; assembly: GCF_030028575.1. Taxonomy (NCBI): domain Eukaryota; kingdom Metazoa; phylum Chordata; class Aves; order Passeriformes; family Maluridae; genus Malurus; species Malurus melanocephalus. Next base: position 275,597 of record NW_026623943.1, read on the forward strand.
AAAGAAAAACCAAACAAGCAAGAAGTCTCACAAAAAACCCAAACCAACAAAACAAAAACAAAATCAAATGAAAACCAAACTAAAACAAATGCACCCCCCCTCCCCCAAACCAAATAAACCCAGAGCAGAAAGTCKAAAAATCATTGCCATTTCATTATATTGTGGGAAGGGAAAACACTACTTTCACACTAGCTTTCTAGTTTTGGGATTAAGGTTAGTCTCTCAATGGCTCCCTCAATKAAAACTAATTCTGTACAATTCCACTTGTTTCCTTTGAAACCATCTTCTTTCTSTTTCTTGTGAGTTCTTGTCCAAAGCCCAGTTATCTGCTCCCTCCCTCCCAACTGATGTCAGTCTGCCCACGATGGGCAAACACTGTTTTCCATGCTAAACTATCACCATTSCTCCTTTCACTGCCCCAGGAAACACCTTTTCCCCAAGCATGCTAAAATATCTGTAGAAGTTCATCGAGTTCCCCTGGACAACCAGGAGTTCCACCTCACCTTCTCATTCTTTCTCTTAGGGAATTCAACACAACACCATGAGAGTAAATGAAGATATTACCTGTCATATTGATACTGCAACAGTGCTGGCCTCTCAAAAAAAAAAAAAAAAAAAAGGTGTTGAGTAAACAAGGTTATTGTCTATAAAATCCTGATGTTACTTTTTATCAGGATCTGTAGTGACAGCACAAGGGCCAACGGTTTTAAATTAAAAGAGAGTTATAATGGACATAAGGAACAATCTGTTATAAGGGTGGTGAGACACTGGAAGAGTTCACACCAAGAAGGTGTGGATGCTCCATCCCTGCCAGCATTTAAGATCAGACTGGATGAAGCTTTGAGCAACTTGATTTAGTGACAGATGTCCCTGACCCTGGCAGGGGAGTTAGGATCTTTAAAAAAAAGATCTTTAAGGTCCCTTCCAAACCAAGACATTCTATGATTCCATGATTCCATGATCATTTATCTCGGACTCATGCTGGTAATGAACTGTTCATGCTGATTTACAAACAGAATTACATGCAAATTCTTGCATACAATTTTCTCATTTTATATTTCTGTAATTAAGAAAAAGATATTTGGGTGAAATTTCAGATGTTTCTGGTTTTCCTCTTCTTCATAGTATTATAAGAATTACAAAAACTTTTTAAAGAATCCTGGGGAATTTTAATGATGACCCGAGTAAGAATTTCTTAATTATGTTTATGGAAATACTACCTTTCTGTCATTCTAAAAGTTATTTAAACTCCTATTAATCAAACACACACTAAAAAAATCATCATTCCAAAAAGCAGTTTAGTCTCGGGATTTCCCAATAGACGTGAAAAAGCATCAAAGCTTTCAGACATAGCAACTGGAAAAGAAATCTCTGATCACAGAGGAATACACCCACACCCATGCCTCAGGTCTGTTTGAAGGAGATACTTTGAGAGTCATTCACTAAAAGAAAAAAAATCATTTCAGCTGTGCAACTTCAAAGTTTCACTAATATGAATCAGATCTTCACAAATACTGAAGTCTCAAGAGGCAGAAAATGCCTTTTGGCAGAGAAAATTCATCTTCACTTTGACAGATGGAACTAAAAATATTAAAGTTTTACTTGTTAAGCAGCAATACTATATTAGTGGCCCCATGTATAGACTGACACTATATTAAAAATAAGTAATTTATTTAGATTAAAGAAGTATTCTTAGTAGGTGGGGGGAGGGGAGGGTTTTTTTTTTTTTAACTTGAAAATATTATTAAATGATAGATGTATATATGCAAGTACTCTCCCTATATACCACTCAAACCACAATTACCTCTTGAGAGCTAATTATGTCACTATGTGACAATGCACATGAATGACATACATTGTTATCTGGCAATCCTCTATTGTTAAAATTCAGGACAATTTCCAACATGTTCCAAATCCACATGCAACATTGAAAAATTGTTGCATAATTCAATATATTAGTGAACATTCATATTTTAACACCTTATTTCTCTGTCCACAGGGATTGCAGGAAATGCAAAATCCAATGAGATGCCAGACATGCTTTTTGAAGAGAAGATGAATGAGGTTGAGAACCATACACTCACAATTTGTCCATGCTACAAAGGGACCAAATTAATTGAAAAGAAGTCAGATGTTTTCTTGAGGCCATACCAGGACATAAGTCATCAGCAATGTCCAAGCAGCACAAAAGATCAATAGAATCATGGGCTGCACCAGGATAAGCGTTATCAGGAGGATGAGTAAGGTGATCTTTCTGCCTTAGTGAGACACATCTGGTGCACTGGGTCTGGGCTCACCARTGCTAGGGAGACACGGATGTACCGGAGCAGATCCAACAAAGGGACACTGAGATCATTAAGGATGGAGCATTTGTCATCTGAGAAGAGGCTGAAACTCTCCTGGGGAAGAGAAGGTACAGGAAGTCTTATCAATATGCATGAAAAGTTAGTGGGAGAAATTACAGGAAAGTTTAAAGAAAGCAGAGCCAAGCACAGTGGTGCCCTGAAAAAGGACAAGAAACAAGGGGCATATATTGAAATATAAGAGGCTCCACTGAAGCATTTAAAATAAAATTCAATGAAAGGATGGTCAAACATTGAAACAGGTAGCCCAGAGAAGTTGTGTTTGTTTCTAAGCTGTCATGGGTAATATTTTGCTGCCTTACTGATTTGTATTCTCTTTTCCTTTGCCCAGATATGCAGCAAGACACTCCAAACATTTGTTAATCGATTTTCCCCAGCATAATGATCTTTCTTTTCTGGAGGAGTCTTTCAGATCTGAATTCTTACCAATCCCTGCTAAAACTGCTGAAAGCTACAGCATTGATGTATTCACTATTCATCATAAATGTGCTGAAAAAATAATGTTCATTTTCTATCAAATCTCATCCAAATTAGTAAGTGGAAACTCACTAATTAAATCTTTCTCCAGCTCACTTGCCATTCTGTAAAAATGGAAATAATGCTATTGCAAGACAATACATGAGTGCTGGTAAGATATGTTATTACATTCTAGGCACATGGTGAGAATAGACAGAAAAATTCAGAATAAAATTTGCAATTTATTTTTAAAAGCAGTTTCTATGGATGAATTGGACTGGAAAAATTAAATGAAATTATGTTAAACTTTGATCAGTGTGACAAAAAGGAAATAATAAATGGTTCATTTTTAAGTCCATGTTAGCCTTTCATACGCTCTGATTGTGTTGGGATCTGTCTGAAGAAATATAGTCAATTAAGTAAGTAAATGCTGCATTTTAATGGAAAAGTAGGATACTAAAACAGTGAATTAAAATTTCACAAGCTTTCACATTTAACATTAATTTTGGTATTTCATGTCTATTAAGCTCTTGACCCTATGTAGTAATTTAATGTTTGTCTAAGATGTTTCTGAAATGATTATACAATCTGCAACAAACTTACTTCCATATGTTACTGTTGGTATTTTGTAAACATTTCAAAACAGGAGGGGGTTTCTATTCCCAGATTTACTATCAGTCTCATTTTGTTTCATATTTTTGAATCTCTTGCTTCTTTTGGGTTGAGGTTTACTTGTATTTTTTTTAATATGAAATTTATGTTTGTTTCTTTAGTTATTTGTTTTCCCTAAAAATATATTATGTTTGTCTCAGGATACTTGTTGGCTAAACTGTACAACTTCTTTGCATCTGCAGTAAACTGGAAATGTACATAAGCAGGCTCTCACATGAAAATTAGATATTATTTTCTCAAATATTTCAAATTTWAAAAAAAACAACTGGAAAAAGCAAAATAGTAATAATTTTATAAATAAATATTTAATGATTTTGGAAATAAATGTTTAGTAACTTGGGCAATCTAGTATTTAAATACAAAAATCTCTTTTTACTGTTGTTAGAATTAATTTCCATGACTACATGCTTCTGATCTTTTTTTATCTTCAAGTTGAAAGTTAATCATATTTATATATGCATAGCAATGCAGACATCCTATATATATATATATATATATATACAGATATAGTACATCTTTAGAAATGCTTACCAAACAATAAAGCTCCAATGTTTTTTCATTTGTTGTGTGGAAGTCATCAGTCCTTCAGGGAAAGACAGTGACACATGGAGTAAGAAAGGATGAGGATTGAGAAGACTTACTGTACTAGCCATATAAGAGCCTGGTGTGAAAGGATGTGCCATTCCATTTCATACCTGTGTGCCCTCATTTGTGACTTGGGATTGTGGGCTATCAGGGGGCTATCAATGACTTCTAAAGGGCCAGTGAAAATTTTTAAGGAAGGCAGATCCACTAGAGGCGGGCTTAAATTCTGCAGGGTCTGTGTTGCTATTGATATTATTTTTTTACTAATCTGTAAAATAAGATTACCTTGAAATAAAGAATATGGGAAATTTTTAATATGTATGGTCTCTCTGGACTGTTTTCATTTTATCTTATTTCTATATCCTTATTTGTGTAGTTTTAATTCAACAGTCACTAAGACAGTGAAGTCCATAAAACGCTGTAATAACAGAGCTCACACTATAAGTACATCTATACCTAAAGACAGCATTTTAATAATGCAAAGGTTCCTCACACGGGATGTTCCTTTACTGCTTTTTTTTTTTCTCAACCATTTTTTTTCTATAATAGCTAACACCCTTCCATGACTCTTCACCTTGCAAGATATTGCTCCATAACAAAACAAAAAACATAACTCTTGTGATCAATGTTCCAGTCCTTCAGCAGCCTCAGTTAATTAAAACTCCATTCCTAACTCAACTTGCATTGAAATTTAACTTGAAAATATAGATGAGTTATACCCAATTTTGTATTCCATACAACACTGAGGATT
>NW_026623944.1:0-1329 GCF_030028575.1 Malurus melanocephalus
GAAAATTCTGTATAAATCAATTTCTAATTTATCTGTTGAATGTCATTAAGTGTTAAGTGTTAATAAAGTGTTCTTAAATGTAAGTAGTTTTAAGTGTAAAGCCTATAGATTTTCATATCTGTTCACTTTCTGAATTTTAAATTCTGTCAGTTTTAAACAGTGTTAAGATTAAAGTTCTATTACAGTTACGTTCTGTTACCTTTAAGTAATACTATATTTAAGTTCTGTTAAGGTCAAGGTCTTTCATGTATTCTCAGTTGAAGTGCTATCAGATTTAATTTCTGTGAAGTTTTAGTAAAGGTAAAGTTACGTTCTGTTAAGTGTAAGTGATATTAAAGTTTAAATGCTTTCTTTATTGCTCCGCTATATCTGCATAAATATATAGAGAAATTATATCTCAAAGGTTTTCTTTAAAAGTTACTATTGATAAGTGAATGATTTTGATATATTGTCAATGTCATGACACTAATTCATAGATCTATTAAAAAAGGGTGTTTTCCAGAACCTATTATTAGAGGTTTCTCACATGCGCTCTTTGGATTGTTTGTATTTTGTTTAAGTAAGTGTTTTAAAAACTTTTGCATAGCCTTGTGAAGTTATCTATAAGAAATTTGTTATTGTTATTTTAAGAAACTTAATAGAAAAGCTGTTTGTAGAATTGTAGAGATTCCCTCCCAGTTAAGGCCTGGGCTCTGGCAAAGCCCTAGCCCTAGATGGTGGGGAAATATGCCAACAAACGCAGATATTTCTGCACTAAAAAATTTAATCAAGTCACTTTGACTTGGCGATTTGGGGTGATCAAAGCTGGAACCTCTGCAGAGTAAACTTAGAAACCTTACCCRGGAAAGGTTTTCTGAGTCSTCCSWGTGAAATGAGGCGAGCCASCTACTGCAGACCCTGGGAAATAAAGAAATATTTTAGGTAGTTGAGAACGCATCTTTTGAAATCATTATCCTTTCACTGGTGTCCTACTGATTACATGTATTACCTTRCTTGGTTTTGCTGAATGCTAATGCTAAGCACATGGTCAACTTATTAGTTCGTTGCCTGTATTGTTGTGCTTTGSTGTACATGTTTATACAMAGAAGAACATAGCATTAAAAACAAAARGGGGGAGTATGGATATGGCCCTAAACAAAGAAAAAGTAAGTAGTGCAATGTTCACAGTGCATTTTTGCAATACAGATCATCAATTATGACCAGAGCAATACTGMTGTGAAGGTTTGCATGTGTAGAGCCTATTTCCAAAGATTTKATGCAGGGATCCACAGTTGGCTGTGCAATGACAGACAATATGGAGCTGTTAAATGGCTCTTTGCAATTGTATTA